>NC_136270.1:3796790-3799290 GCF_964187855.1 Myxine glutinosa
GCATGGTGTGGAGTACCTGTCACCTCAGGTGAGTGGATGCAGATGGTGCGAGGAGATCCTTCATCCTAACTATTTTCTAAATGACTTTAACACACTTTACACTACCCGGGGTCTTTCCCTGCCAATCCATTGGCCAACTTACACTATGGGTTCTAATAACCAATTCCCATTGACCAAACTGTGGTGCTTCTCAATTTGGGGTCTCACTCCCCCGATTCATCTCCCGGTGCTCTAGCACAATTTCTGGGCTGCGACGTGTACCTCTCCCAACAGGTCTACCCACCTGCACCACTGTAGTTGCCACCCGAGCTTACCTAGCTCCTCACTCTAACCTAACTAACTGGGGACAGCCCCTCTCCTGGCTCTGTCACCCCATGGTGCCCCCTGGCACTGGGCTACCCGGGTCCGTCCTCCGGATCCTCGGGCCCCATCCACAACAACTACTACCAGCTCCCAGAGCCCACCTGCGGCCTCACCTGGCCGACATCCTTACAGTGGTGGAGTGCCCAAATCAACTACACACACTAACAGGCTACACGCCCAGCCATTTCCACAACACTAATGCACCCATCCACATACCATTCTGCCACCCGCACCACAGATGCCAATATCCAACCACAATTTACCTGTACCCTCTACCTAACACTTACACTACCCGCCCCGGGTATCCGTGATGGGGGTCCACTCTTCCCCCATTCACACCTTCGCACCATCCACTCCACTCCACAATTTCCACCATTCTCACTCCACGACCATCCATTCCAATACTCCAGATATTCCACACTACCATTTATTCCACACAGCCACATACACCTGTTGTTGCACACCTGTGCCCTCACACCTGGTGCCACCTGCACCCTCCTTTCTTCCTGGACCATTTGGTCAACACAACACGCAATCACCACTACTCCCTCATACACGGCTCCACACACCTGTTCAGTTGCACACCTGTGCAATCACACCTGTTCCATTCTCACCTGTTCAATCCTCACACACACGGCATCATCTCAGCTAACTACTCCCCTCTGAAACTTGCGCTTCCCAGTCGTCCCTTTAAACTATTGCGCTCCCACGTCATTATAATCCACACTAATCTACCTGCGTCCCCACTACAGGTATCAGTCACTAACTAAACTTAACGTTACCTAATGTCATCTTTGCTAGATCCCTACAATTATCCAAGCCCTCCCTGGCTCGGTTGTCATAGCCACCCCATAAACTATTGCGCATTTGCCCCCACTGTGAGGGATGGTGGATTTGCCATCCCACCACATCGGGGGTCTCTCACTATCAATTTTGTTCGTCCAGATTCCAACCAATTCAAAAATTTTCCATTTACTGCCAATTCTATTCACTTTTCTAAATTTCGTTTTAAATCACTATCACTATCACGATCACCATCATCACAGTCCGCTATATCCTAGCCTCGGTGCGTCATGACATCATTAAACTCGGCTTCGTAAAGCCGAGCAATGAATTCGGGTGGTTTGGTTGCCTGCAGGTTGAATCCGTCCGGCTTTCGGTTCAAGGGAGGTGGTTTGGTTGGACCGAGGCTCCACGCACCATCTCGGCGCGGCACCTTGCGGTCCCGGGCCCGATGGCTCAATCTCCCCCGGTCGGAACCCCGTCCCCACGAGGGGGCACCGTTCCGCCTCCTCCCACTCGCCCTTGAACCGGACCGGTCGCCTCGCCCGACAAAGCCCGGACTCGACTGTGCGGGGCGGGGCCAAGCCCGAATCGGCAACGACGCTTCGAAGAGAAACGACGCAGCTTCGATCGGCGCCGGGCCTCGCACCCAACAAAGCACCCCGCGCCCCGAGTGCTCGCATCGGCTATCCGTCGCTCTAACCACTAACCTGGTTACCATCGATGCTTTACTTGCATGCTTACAAGCATACGCTACCCCTTTCACCCTCACAAAACCTGGCGTTCCAACGCCGTCCGTACATTCCACCAACGCTCTCCCTGTTACACACCACACCTCTCGCGCACACTTTGGTCCACACCTCTCCTCCGTTACGTCCTCCGTAACACTCACCATGGGCGTGCACTCTTGCATCCACCCACTAACGCGCTCACATGGGCTCTCCCACACCCGCGCCATGACCAATTCAGGTGTGCTTTCTCGCACACATTCCACCACCACCTTACTCTCCGTGTCACACTTCGTACACCCCGACGTGCATTCTCGCCCGCACTCGGTTTCACACTCGCGCTCCGATGTGCCCTCTCGCACCTGCGCCATCACCAACTCACTATTCGTGTCACACTCCGTACACCCCGACGTGCATTCTCGCTCGCACTCGGTTTCACACTCGCGCTCCGATGTGCCCTCTCGCACCTGCGCCATCACCAACTCACTATTCGTGTCACACTCCGTACACCCCGACGTGCATTCTCGCTCGCACTCAGTTTCACACTCGCGCTCCGATGTGCCCTCTCGCACCTGCACCATCACCAACTCACTATTCGTGTCACTCTCCATACACCCCGACGTGCA
>NC_136270.1:3804605-3812105 GCF_964187855.1 Myxine glutinosa
TATATATGTGTATATATATATATATATATGTGTATATATATATATATATGTGTGTATATATTGTAACGGATTTGAGAAGTGTAACAATTTTGAGAAAATGTAAAGAATGTGGAAAGTATGGTTTTGTTGTGTGTAACTGACCCTCGTAATGTAAAGAATGGTCACAGCTCGTCCTCTTAGTTAATTCCATAAACCTACACACAGGACACGATATATCCTTTTAAATAGTTAGTCCCTTATTCTCTGTGTAGGCTAAGGATGTGTTTCCCACTAGTTTGACTCTTCATTGCACCGAATTAAATAAGAGTAGGCCCTCCGACGCCCCATGGCAGCTTCCAAGTGCCAGGTTTGCACTTTGCTGCAATTGGCTCTTTAGGCACTTTGCTGCATTTTCAGCTGCCGTCCACTTTGCTGCATTTGACTCCATTACGCACGAGGTAACGCCGAAGAAGAAAGGCGGGTCTCCACCTCGTCATAGAGGGGAGGAGTAAGGCGGCCCCGCTCATCCAACCCAGAACGAGGGGTTTGGCTTGAGAGGGCGGAGAGAGAACGTTTGGGGAAGGTTCGAAAAGGGTGAAGGGTGGGGCCTATATAACCCGCCGCGGGACGCTCCCAAAGGAGATGAGCTGAGAGGAGGGATGAGTTCTGGGTCCAGGAGATGCGCTGGAGACGAGCAGGTGTGACCGAGCCGCCGTGACTGTGAGACATGCCGCGCTGCAGGAAAAGCGGACCGGGGCAACGCAAGGAGCGCACGAGGCAGCAGTACGGAGAAAGGAACTTCGCCCGCGCAGTTTGGGACCAAAGCTCGGCTTCTTGACGGCGGTGCCTTCTGGCCCGACCGTGCCCAGTACCCGCTGAACCTTCCTTGCCTCTAAAAGCCACCCATCTCCAAGCCATTCCTTCCTGCCTGCATTTCCTCGTGTAAGTGTGATCGTCCGTCTGTCTTTAACGTTGTCCTGGGGTTTATTAATTAAGCTTGTATAGGTAAGCTAATGATTTCACTGTGTGTCTGCTCCTTCCATTTTCTGTATATAACCAACTGCTCTCTTTGCCTTGGCTTGTGAAGATAATTAATAAAACCTGTTATTCCTCAGTACTTCTTCTTCTTCTTCCTCTTTACATTCGGTCGCTTTAGAGTTTTCCACATTGAATATCTGTGGCGTGATACGGCCAACGTTTGGGTGAATCGGGGAAACTGTTAGGTCGCGGTGCCTCGGCTGGGCAAACATTACATCCTTAACCGCGAACCGTAACAATATATATATATGTGTGTATATATATATATATGTGTATATATATATATATGTGTATATATATATTTATAGATATATATATGTGTATATATATATATATGTGTATATATATATATATATGTGTATATATATATATATATGTGTATGTATATGTGTATATATATATATATATGTGTATATATATATGTGTATATATATATATATATGTGTATATATTGTTGCGGAGATGAGGACTGTATTTTTTTGATTGTGTGCTGTATTATTATTATTATTGTTTATTCTATGCCCCCCTACCTCCGGAGCTGTGTAAAGGTGAAAGGGCATCCCATAATTAGTCCACAAGCATACACATCAGCCAAATAATAGAATACCCCTGTTGATAGTTATATCTTATTCTGTGTTTTAGAGTAAGGCTGTGTCTCCCATTAATTGAAGTACTCCATTGCACCAGTGAAAGAGAATAGATCCCCTTTCCTTCCCATCCCCAAAATCACCATTTCCTTTTACACCCCCTTCCGTCATTGCCGGGCCTCGATTGCCGAATTACCTCCCCTCCAATAACCGCCATTGAACATGTGCTCGAATCGGAGAAGAAAGGTGTGCCCGCCCGTCGTCATCAAGGGCGGAGCCAGAGGGTCGCGCGACCAACCAGGGCCGAGGTGAGCACCCCGATGGGCGTGTCCAAAAGGCCGGCGGCTTAATCGCCGGAGGCGCTATAAAAGGCGCGCACGCAAGAAGCAAGAGAGTTGGTCGCCAAGAGAGTCGTGAGGAGTCAGTAGAGGGAGTCGGTTGCCAGAGAGAGTTGGTCGCCAAGAGAGTCGTGAGGAGTCAGTCAGTGGAGTCGGTGGTCAGTTGGTTGCGTTGGTTGCGGTGAGGGGTCGGTGGTGGTGGTCAGTTGGTTGCGGTGAGGAGTCGGTGGTAAAGAGTGAGTGGACCAAGAACGAGTGGAGGGTTTGGACCAGACACGTCCGACGAGGCCTGGCAAAGCACGCGATGTCCACAGCAGCCAAAACAGCAGCGTGGGGCCTGAACGGCGGCTGCTAAACGCGCCAGTTGTGCTGCGGGACCCCCTTGGACCTCCCTCTCCCTCCAGCCATCCACCTCCTGCCTTTCCACCCTTCTTGTTTACGTGAGTTTGTTCTGTTTGTCTTGTCCCTGGGTATTAATTAAGCTGTATAAGTTAATAATTGCACTGTGTCTCTGATCCTTCTGTATATTATTTTATTATCTTTCCTTCTCCTTGGTTACTTTGAGCATGTAAATAGTAGGAATAAATTTAGTGGTATTTCCAACCTTTTTGTCTTCTTCTTCTTCTTCTTCACATCCGTGTCGCCTTTGTCTTTTCCCTATTGACTAGCTGCGGTGCGATCCGGCCAACGTTTGGGCGGGATCGGGTTCTAATCGGGGAGTAACTGTTCGGACGCGGTAATACACCACCGCTCGGTAAAACAACATCTAAAACCGCGTCTGTAACAATTGGTGTCTGGGAGTGAGATTCGGGGCCCGAACCAAATTTTTAAAACATCTAAAAAAAAAAAAATTTGGTCAAAATTTGGAGCGGCCGAAATTTGTTTTGTTTTACAAAAACCCGAATTTTGAAATCGCGCCATGGCTGGTCAAGGCGACGGGATGCCGGTGGGAGAGATAGACGGGGTAGAATCGACCCAGGACCCCAGGGAAGAAGTGGGGAAAATGGTGGAGGAGAGTAAAGAAGTTGCGGTCGTGGGGGTAGCAGGTGCACAAAATGGCGCTCTCGCGCACGTGGCTACAGCGGCACCAAATTTTGCCGCGCCCTTGACCGTAGTAGCGGGCTTTGATGTGGGGGACTTCATGGCGCAATTCGCCGAGATGCTGAGAATAAACGGGGAGAAATTGAGTAAGGAAATGGATGCTCAGGGTGAGCGAATGGAACAAATGGGGAACCGGATGGAGGCTCAGAGTGAGCAAATTGAAGCAACAATAAACGGAATGAGGGCCGATAGGAAGGAAAGGGAGCAACGGGACAGAGACCGCAAGTTGGGCGAAAGGGTCCCAGGGGTGCACGAGGAGGTAAAGCGGGTCGAAAAGCGCTGGTTGAGCGAAGCGGAGGAAAGCGCGGGTACAATGACGGGGGTAGAAATCGCGACACGGGGTTTGGAAAAGCCGGCGACCGCTGAGGTAGAGGAGGGTGTTTTATTAAAGCCAGCGGTCGCCGAGGTTAATAAAGAAAAAGCAGTGCTGGGAATTAAAATTGAAGAGATGACGGAGGTAGCCCGGGAATTGCAGGGAGAAATGGATTATGTACAAAGTCCCTGCTCACATCACGATGCTGTGCTTAACCCGAATGGAAGTTTGCAGGTTCGCGTGGAGAAAAGGATCCCCCAGGTGAGTCGTGCTGTATATTGTGCGGGTAGATTTTGTAGGAGGATGTTTAGCGACAAGAATTTTCGCGCGCTTGGGATCGAGGAAGCATCCGGGCGTTGGTGAAGGGTCCCGTGTGAGTGGAAATGGCACGCGTGGGAGGAAAAAGTGTGCGTCGGCGAGTGGGTGTGTTGTAAAGTGTGGGAGTGAAACCGAGTGCGAGCGAGAATGCACGTCGGGGTGTACGGAGTGTGACACGAATAGTGAGTTGGTGATGGCGCAGGTGCGAGAGGGCACATCGGAGCGCGAGTGTGAAACCGAGTGCGAGCGAGAATGCACGTCGGGGTGTACGAAGTGTGACACGGAGAGTAAGGTGGTGGTGGAACGTGTGCGAGAAAGCACACCTGAATTGGTGGTAGCGCGGGTGTGGGAGAGCCCATGTGAGCGCGTTAGTGGGTGGATGCCAGAGTGCACGCCCATGGTGAGTGTTACGGAGGACGTAACGGAGGAGAGGTGTGGACCGAGGTGTGCGAGCGGCGAGTGTGCGCAAGAGTGTGCGCGAGAGGTGTGGTGTGTAACAGGGAGAGCGTTGGTGGAATGTACGGACGGCGTTGGAATGGAACGCCGGGTTTTGTGAGGGTGAAAGGGGTAGCGTATGCTTGTAAGCATGCAAGTGAAGCATCGACGGTAACCGGGTTAGCGGTTAGGGCGACGGATAGCCAATGCGAGCACTCGGTGCGAGGGGTGCTTTGTTGGGTGCGAGGCCCGGCGCGGGTCGATGCTGCGTCGCTTCTCTTCGAAGCGTCGTTGCCGATTCGGGCTTGGCCCCGCCCCGCACGGTCGAGTCCGGGCTTTGTCGGGCGAGGCGACCGGTCCGGTTCAAGGGCGAGTGGGAGGAAGCGGAACGGTGCCCCCTCGTGGGGACGGGGTTCCGACCGGGGGAGATTGAGCCATCGGGCCCGGGACCGCAAGGTGCCGCGCCGAGATGGTGCGTGGAGCCTCGGTCCAACCAAACCACCTCCCTTGAACCGAAAGCCGGACGGATTCAACCTGCAGGCGACCAAACCACCCCAATTCATTGCTCGGCTTTACGAACCGAGTTTAATGATGTCACGGCGCACCGAGAGGATCTAATAAGTAGACGGGTGATGAGGATAGTGTTTTGGCCCCGAAATTAGAAAAAAAGCAAAATTTGATGATGGTATGGTGATTAGCAGTAAATGGCAAATTTTTGGTTTATTGAATTTGGACGAACAAAATTTATAGGGAGAGACCCCCGATGTGGTGGGATGGCAAATCCACCATCCCTCACGAAACGTGTGGGGCAAATGCGCAATAGTTTATGGGGTGTATGGCAGTGAAAACTAGCCCGGGTGGGTTAGGTTATATTGTGTGTAGGGACCTAGAAGATGACATTAGGTGACGTTAAGGTTAGATAGTGACTGATACCTGTAGTGGGGACGCAGGTAGTTTAGTGTGGATGATAATGACGTGGGAGCACAATCGTTTAAAAGGACGACTGGGAAGCGCAAGTTTCAGAGGGGAGTAGTTAGCTGAGATGATGCCGTGTGTGTGAGAATTGAACAGGTGTGATTGCACAGGTGTGCAACTGAACAGGTGTGTGGAGCAGTGTATGAGGGAGTAGTGGTGATTGCGTGTTGTGTTGACCAAATGGTCCAGGAAGAGGAGGAGGGTGCAGGTGGCACCAGGTGATTGCACAGGTGTGCAACAACAGGTGAATGGAGAATGGTTGTGTGAAATAAATGGTTGTATGGAATAAATGGTATGGAGTATTGGAATGGATGGTCGTGGAGTGAGTATGGTGGAAATTGTGGAGTGGAGTGGATGGTTCGAAGGTGTGAATGGGGGAAGAGTGGACCCCCATCACGGATACCCGGGGCGGGTAGAGTAAGTGTTAGGTAGAGGGTACAGGTAAATTGTGGTTGGATATTGGCATCTGTGGTGCGGGTGAAAGAATGGTCTTTGGATGGGTGCATTAGTGTTGTGGAAATGGCTGGGCGTGTAGCCTGTTAGTGTGTGTAGTTGGTTTTGGCACTCCACCACTGTGAAGATGTCGGCCAGGTGAGGCCGCAGGTGGGCTCTGGGAGCCGGTAGTAGTTGTTGTGGATGGGGCCCGAGGATCCGGAGGACGGACCCGGGTAGCCCAGTGCCAGAGGGCACCAGGGGGTGACAGAGCCAGGAGAGGGCCTTCCCCAGTTAGTTAGGTTAGGGTGAGGAGCTAGGTAAGCTCGGGTGGCAACTGCAGTGGTGGAGGTGTGCAGGTGGGTAGACCTGCTGGGAGAGCTACACGTCGCGGCCCAGAAATTGTGCGAGGGCACCGGGAGATGAATCGGGGGAGTGAGACCCCAAATTGAGAAGCACCACAGTTTGGTCAATGGGAATTGGTTTTTAGAACCCATAGTGTAAGTTGGCCAATGGATTGGCAGGGAGAGACCCCGGGTAGTGTAAAGTGTGTTAATGTCATTAAGAAAGTAGTTAGGATGAAGTCTCCTCGCACCATCTGCATCCACTCACCTGAGGTGACAGGTACTCCACACCATGCCATGTTTTGATTATTTTTTACTGTGCAAATGTTTGGATTGTGAGACGCATCATGACGTGGGTGTGACATTGTGCTTTGATGTTCCATCTCTGCCTCCTTATGAGGATTGATGATGAATTTGGTGATGGCAAATTTTGAAGTAGAGGGATTGTGGCGACAAATTTGGTATCGGGGAAATAAGGGGAAGACGTGACGGTAGCGACGGATTGGTAATGTGTAGATTTTTGTACATATGGGGTAAGGGCAAGGGTAGTGTAGGTGACAGGGGGGTGACGTACGGTAGGGACGAGCTTTCTCATTTCGCTCTCCGTACGCATTTCGCCTTGCATTGCCTTATTGATGTGTACCCTTGTGACCTTACCCCTCGCTCATTTGACTTTCCCCTTTTGTCTCCCACATGACCTGTGCGCCATTGGGTGCCGAGGGGAGCGTGCGTGAGTCCTCCATTGTGCGCCCGAAATTCCCAGAACCAGCTGTCTGCATCGATGCACCACATTATGGACCACATGCCTGTGGCTGTGCACCACTTATGGACCCCATGGGTTGGGGCATGGCCCCTCTGCTGGAACCGGCCATGAGGGCCCGAAATCTTGCTGGCGGACCTTGGCCACAGGGCACCGATGCCCCACAGGTGAACCACACTAGTCGGCCCTGTGGGCCATAAATAAAATAAATAAAAAGGACACATTGGGTGCAAGTTTTAATACAAATAGGCCGCCAGTAAGCAAAGCAAAAGAATGACAACATCTGGAAGACCAAATAATAATAACCAGCAGAGGGAGCCGAAGAGCAAGAGACCACCTGCAGGGTTTGGGGTTGTTGAATTTATTTTATTGTTGAACATTGATGAACAATGGTGACTGCACCGATTGGTGCTTGGGTGTGTATTGGTGCGGTTTTGGGTGCTTTCATGGTGCATTGATGCAGAGCAGACTGTCTCCCCCCCCAGAAAGAACAATCACAGGTCCTGGGTTAGTCTTGTAAATAAAGTAGCGTCAATTGTAAATAATGCTCCCCACCGTCAGTGTATAGTTTGAAGACCATTCCGCAATTCGGTTAACTGTGGGCGTAAATCTGTTAGGCAGGGTGCAATGGAGCAGCGGGACACATTTATTTATGTTTTAAAACGGTCGCACTCAGGGTCAGGTTAAAAGTAGAGGGAACTACACCTACGTGTCACACTAAAAATAAAAGTTGTAGGCCCGGGACGTGCCTAAGAGGAGGAGGGTGCAGTGTTGCGGAGATGAGGACTGTATTTTTTTGATTGTGTGCTGTATTATTATTATTATTGTTTATTCTGCGCCCCCCTACCTCCGGAGCTGTGTAAAGGTGAAAGGGCATCCC
>NC_136270.1:4502105-4509605 GCF_964187855.1 Myxine glutinosa
TCCCTGCGTGAGTGAGTGGGCCCTTTGTCTGGGTTTTAAGTTAAGACTGCTTAAGTGCCTGCTCTGTGTCTCTTCGCCCTGTGCATTGTAAATAAACCTGTTCTTCCTTCCATTTGATCGTCCCCGTCAGTTCCAAGTATTGGCCTAGCATCGCACGAATAAAACCGCTCGAATCAGGTTCAATAACAGTAATGGCACGAGTCACGTGATACACAAACCACTCGGCGTACTCGATTAGCATGGCTTGCGCGAGGTCCGGCCCCGTTTTCGTGGCAGCGTGGGTAACAAAGGTGCATGTGGAATCGACCCGATACCCTTTTCCACGCTCGCTGTGTGAGTGGTGAATCGGCCTCGTGGACACCAAGACCAGAGGGGAGAAAAAGGGTTTAACCACCCCCCCCCCCCCCCCCTCTGTACGTCGACGGGCTTCGGGAGATCCGCAACAATATATATATGTATGTATATATATATATATATATATATATATATATATATATATATATATATATATATATATATATATATATATGTATGTATGTATGTATGTATGTATGTATGTATGTATATATATATATTGTTACGGTACGCGGTTAAAGATGGTATGTTTGCCGAGCGGAGGCTCCGCGACCGAACAGTTATTCCCCTAACTAAAAGCCGATTTACCCCAAACTTTGGCCGGATCGCGCCACCGCTATTCAATCGGGAAAACTCTAAAGCGACCGAATGCAAAGAGGAAGAAGACGTACAGAAGAGTAACTGGGTTTATTATTTACACATATAAGCAAGAAGAAAGCAGTCATGTTTATTTACACTTACAGGGACATGAGACGCAGGTGACACAGTGAAATCTTTAGCTTATACAGACTTATTGTTACTACCCAGGACAGCACGAACAAGACAAACTCACATACGCAAATGGATGGAAATTGCAGGCAGGAATGACAGGAGGTGGGTGGCTGGAGGAAGGCACGGAGCTGGCTGGAGTTTGATCCCGCACGGGACGTCGGGCTGGACCTCGACGGCCGCCGATGCCACCGATCCTGTCGTGTGCGCGGGGTAGCGGGTCGGAGCTGCTTGGTGGAGCCAAGCCAACGCTGCTGGTGGGGGGTCTGGCGTGACGGGTTCTCTCTCCCTCTCTCACTAACTCCAGGACTCTTTCTCTCTTGCTTAGTCCAACTCTTCTTCACCACCGACAACTCAACACAACCCCTCCACTCTACGCAAACACTGACCACCACTGACGACCAACCCAGCTCTGACCAAAAAAACCACACACTCCGCTCTTGTCGTAGCTCATCCCGTCGAAAGCTCATCTGCCTTTTTGGAACGCCCCAGCTGCGGGTTATATAGGCCCCGCCCCTCAACCTTCGCGAACCTCCTTGATGTTTCTCTCCACACGCTCTCCAAGTCCAACCCCTTGTTCGTGGTTGGTTGAGTGGGGCTGACTCACTCCTCCCCTCTATGACGAGGTGGGGACCCGCCTTTCTTCCCCAACCCTGCCTCGTGGCCAATGGCGGCAATTGTTGGTTGGCAATGCGAATGGCAATTGACGAAAGGGGAAATGGAGGTTTTTGGGAATGGGCATGAAGGGAATCTATCTTTTTCACTTGGTGCAATGGAGTATTTAAGTTAATGGGAGACACAGCCTTACTCTAAGACACATAATAAGATATAAGCTACTGAACAAGGGTATTCTATGATTAGCTGACGTGTATGCTTTTGGACTAATTACCGAGACGCCCTTTTTACCTTTATACAACTCTGGAGGCAGGAGGGGCCATATCCAACAATGTTCATCACCATCTCCAATATAATACAACACAATCAAAAAAATGCAATCCTCATATCCGCAACACTGCACCCTCCTCCTCTTAGGCACGTCCCGGGCCTACAACTTTTATTTAGTGTGACACGTAGGTGTAGTTCCCTCTACTTTTAACCTGACCCTGAGTGCGACAGTTTTAAAACATAAATAAATGTGTCCCGCTGCTCCATTGCACCCTGCCTAACAGACTTACGCCCACAGTTAACCGAATTGCGGAATGGTCTTCAAACTACACACTGACGGTGGGGAGCATTATTTACAATTGACACTACTTTTATTTACAAGACTAACCCAGGACCTGTAATTGTTCTTTCTGGGGGGAGACAGTCTGCTCTGCATCGACGCACCATGAAAGCACCTAAAAACGCACCAATACACCCCCAAGCACCAATCGGTGCAGTCATCACTGTTCATCAATGTTCAATAATAAAAATAACCAAACAACCCCTAACCCTGCAGGTGATCTCTTGCTCTTCGGCTCCCTCTGCTGGCTATTACTATTTCTTCCAGTTGGTGTCTTTTCCTTCATTCTCTTACTGGCGGCCTATTTGCAATAAAGCTTGCCCAAACGTGTCCATTTTATTTATTTTATTTATGGCCCACAGGGCCGACTACGTGTGGTTCACCTGTGGGGCATCGGTGCCCTGTGGCCAAGGTCCGCCAGAAAGATTTCGGGCCCTCATGGCCGGTTCCAGCAGAGGGGCCATGCCCCAACCCATGGGGTCCATAAGTGGTGCTCGGCCACCGACATGTGGTCCATAATGTGGTGCATCGATGCAGACAGCTGGTTCTGGGAATTTCGGGCGCACAATGGAGGACTCACGCACGCTCCCCTCGGCGCCCAATGGCGCACAGGTCATGTGGGAGACAAAAGGGGGAAGACAAATGAGCGAGGGGTAAGGTCACAAGGGTACACATCAATAAGGCAATGCAAGGCGAAATGCGTACGGAGGGCGAAGTGAGAAAGCTCGTCCCTACCGTACGTCACCCCCCTGTCACCTACACTACCCTTGCCCTTACCCCATGTACAAAAATCTACACATTTACCAATCCGTCGCTACCGTCCCGTCTTCCCCATATTTCCCATACCAAATTCGTCACCACAATCCCTCTATCCAAAATTTGCCATCACTCAATTCGTCATCAACCCTCATAAGGAGGAAGAGATGGAACAACAAAGCACAATGTCACACCCACGTCATGATGCATCTCACAATCCAAAACATTTGCATCATAAAATAATTAAAACAACCTGGCATGGTGTGGGGGTACGTCATCTCAGGTGAGTGGATGCAGATGGTGCGAGGAGATCCTTCATCCTAACTACTTTCTAAATGACATTAACACACGTTACACTACCCGGGGTCTTTCCCTGCCAATCCATTGGCCAACTTACACTATGGGTTCTAAAAACCAATTCCCATTGACCAAACTGTGGTGCTTCTCAATTTGGGGTCTCACTCCCCCGATTCATCTCCCGGTGCCCTTGCACAATTTCTGGGCTGTGACGTGTAGCTCTCCCAGCAGGTCTACCCACCTGCACACCTCCACCACTGCAGTTGCCACCCGAGCTTACCTAGCTCCTCACCCTAACCCAACTAACTGGGGAAGGCCCCTCCTGGCTCTGTCACCTCACTCGGTGCCCTCTGGCACTGGGCTACCCAGGTCCGTCCTCCGGATCCTCGGGCCCCATCCACAACTACCGGCTCCCAGAGCCCACCTGCAGCCTCACCTGGCCGACATCCTCACAGTGGTGGAGTGCCCAAACCAACTACACACACTAACAGGCTACACGCCCAGCCATTTCCACAACACTAACGCACCCATCCAAACATCATTCTTCCACCCGCACCACAGATGCCAATATCCAACCACAATTTACCTATACCCTCTACCTAACACTTACACTACCCGCCCCGGGTATTCGTGATGGGGGTCCACTCTTCCCCCATTCACACCTCCGCACCATCCACTCCACTCCATAGTTTCCACCATACTCACTCCACGACCATCCATTCCAATACTCCATCTATTCCATACCATTTATTCCATACACCTGTTCCTCATACCTGTTGTTGCACACCTGTGCAATCATACCTGGTGCCACCTGCACCCTCCTTCTCTCCTGGACCATTTGGTCAACACAACACCCATCACCTTCACTCACTCATACACTGCTCCATCCACCTGTTCAGTTGCACACCTGTGCAATCACACCTGTTCCTCATACACTGCTCAATACACTTGAATACACCTCCAACACTCACACGGCATCATCTGAACTACCTGTTGCCCTGCTAACTTAGTGCTCCCCGTCTTCCCCTTAAACTAAGCACATACCACGTCATTATCATCCACACTAATCTACCTGCGTCCCCACTACAGGTATCCTTGTCACTAACTAATCTTAACGTTACCTCATGTCATCTTCGCTAGATCCCTACACATGATATCCTAACCCACCCGCGGCGAGCTTACACTGCCATAAACCCCATAATCTAGTGCTCCTTTGCCCCCCTTCTGTGAGAGATGGCAAGGTTGCCATCCCACCACTTCGGGGGCGTTCCACTACCAATTTTGCTCTCCAAATTCCAACCAATCAAAAAATTTCCAATTACTGCCAATTCTACTCACTTTTCTAAATTTCGGATCAAAACACTATCACTATCACCATCATCACAGTCCACTATATCCTAGCCTCGGTGCGTCATGACATCATTAAACTCGGCTTCGCAAAGCCGAGCAATGAATTCGGGTGGTTTGGTCGCCTGCAGGTTGAATCCGTCCGGCTTTCGGTTCAAGGGAGGTGGTTTGGTCGGGCCGAGATTCCACGCACCATCTCGGCGCGGCACCTTGCGGTCCCGGGCCCGATGGCTCAATCTCCCCCGGTCGGAACCCCGTCCCCACGAGGGGGCACCGTTCCGCTTCCTCCCACTCGCCCTTTAACCGGACCGGTCGCCTCGCCCGCCAAGGCCCGGACTCGACCGTGCGGGGCGGGGCCAAGCCCGAATCGGCAACGACGCTTCGAAGAGAAACGACGCAGCTTCGATCCGTGCCGGGCCTCGCATCCAACAAAGCACACCGCGCCCCGAGTGCTCGCATCGGCTATCCGTCGCTCTAACCGCTAACCCGGTTACCGTCGATGCTTCACCGGCATGCTCACACGCATACGGTACCCCTTTCACCCTCACAAAACCCGGTGTTCCAACGTCGTCCGTACATTCCACCAACGCTCTCCCTGTTACACACCACACCTCTCGCGCACACTCTTGCGCACACCTCGGTCCACACCTCTCCTCCGTTACGTCCTCCGTAACACTCACCATGGGCGTGCACTCTGGCATCCACCCACTAACGCGCTCACATGGGCTCTCCCACACTCGCGCTACCACCAACTCAGGTGTGCTTCCTCGCACACGTTCCACCACCACCTTACTCTCCGTGTCACACTCCATACACCCCGACGTGCATTCTCGCTCGCACTCGGTTTCACACTCGCGCTCCGATGTGCCCTCTCGCACCTGCGCCATCACCAACTCACTCTCCGTGTCACACTCCGTACACCCCGACGTGCATTCTCGCTCGCACTCGGTTTCACACTCGCGCTCCGATGTGCCCTCTCGCATCTGCGCCATCACCAACTCACTCTCCGTGTCACACTCCGTACACCCCGACGTGCATTCTCGCTCGCACTCGGTATCACACTCGCGCTTCGTAACACGCTCACCCCTTGACGCACACTTTTTATTGCTCTCACTCCCTGTGTCACACTCCGTACACAAGGGACGTGCATTCTCGCTCGCACTCGGTATCACACTCGCGCTTCGTAACACGCTCACCCATTGACGCACACTTTTTATTGCTCTCACTCCCTGTGTCACACTCCGTACACCCCGACGTGCATTCTCGCTCGCACTCGGTATCACACTCGCGCTTCGTAACACGCTCACCCCTTGATGCACACTTTTTTCCACACGCGTGCCATTTCCACTCACACGGGACCCTTCACCAACGCCCGGATGCTTCCTCGATCCCAAGCGCGCGAAAATTCTTTCGTCGCCAAACATCCTCTTACAAAATCTCCCCGCACAATATACAGCACGACTCACCTGGGGGATCCTTTTCTCCACGCGCACCTGCAAACTTCCATTCGGGTTAAGCACAGCATCGTGATGTGAGCAGGGACTTTGCACATTTTCCATTTCTCCCTGCAATTCCCGGGCTACCTCCGTCATCTCTTCAATTTTAATTCCCAGCACTGCTTTGTCTTTGTTCCCCTCGACGACCGCTGGCTTTAATAAAACACCCTCTACCTCATCGGTCGCCGGCTTTTCCAAACCCCGTGTCGCGATTTCTACCCCCGTCATTGTACCCGTGCTTTCCTCCGCTTCGCTCAACCAGCGCTTCTCGACCCGCGTTACCTCCTCATGCACCCCTGGGACCCTTTTGCCCACCATGCGATCCATGGTCTCCCCCATTTTTGCATGCGGTCACCCATTCTGTTGGTTATTGCTTCAATTTGGTTTCCCAATTGCTCACTGTTAGCCCTCCTTTCGTCCCTCATTACTCCCAATTGCTCACCCTGCAGTCTGAGGGACGCCTGCATTTGCGCCATAAATTGCTCCATGAGGGCCTGCATTTGGGCCATCCCTCCCACTTGTGCAGCGGGTGCGGCCGCCGTAGCCATGTGTGAGGTGCCATTTTGCGCGCCTGAAGCCTCGTGCGCGAGAACGCCATTTTGCGCGCCTGATACCCCCTCAACCACATTGCCAATGTTCTCCTCTTCTCTTTCATCCACATACATTTCCCCTAGGTCCTGGGTCGATTCCACCCCGTCTATCTCTCCCACCGGCATCCCGTCGCCTTGACCAGCCATGGCGCGATTTCAAAATTCGGGTTTTGCTTTAAAACACAAATTTCCAACAGCTTGTAATTTTGAGCGCGTTAAGCGCGCTTCGGGCCTCGTATCTCACTCCCCGACACCAATTGTTAGGGTACGCGGTTGAAGATGGTATGTTTGCCGAGCGGAGGCTCCACGACCGAACAGTTATTCCCCGACTAAAACCCGATTTACCCCAAACTTTGGCCGGATCGCGCCACCGCTATTCAATCGGGAAAACTCTAAAGCGACCGAATGCAAAGAGGAAGAAGACGTACAGAAGGGTAACTGGGTTTATTATTATTCACACATATAAGCAAGAAGAAAGCAGTCACGTTTATTTACAGGGACATGAGACGCAGGTGACACAGTGAAATCTTTAGCTTATCTAACAGGCTTACTTACTACCCAGGGACAAGACAAAAGACAGACTACGAACACACTTACACGGGGAATGATGATAGGGATGGCAGGTGGATGGCTGGTGGGATAGGGAGGTCCAACTGGTCCTGCAGCACGATCGGCTCATTGGGCAGCCGCCGTTCCTTCGCGGCCCTGCTCCAAACTGCCGTCCAGGCCCCACGCTGCTGTGGCTGCAGTTTCGGTGGCTCGAGCTGCTGTAGAGGCAGTTTCGGTGGCTCAAGCTGCTGTAGATGCAGTTTCGGTGGCTCAAGCTGCTGTAGATGCAGTTTCGGTGGCTCAAGCACGCAGCTCAGCTCTGACGCCTCAGCTCTCGTCTCCTCCCTCCTTGTCTCAACTCTGTCAAAGCTCATCTCCTTGGGGAACGCCCCGCCGC
>NC_136270.1:4512105-4631637 GCF_964187855.1 Myxine glutinosa
CCCCTCCCTCCTCCCTTCCCCCTCCACCCTACCCCCTCCACCCTACCCCCTCCCCTTCTCCCCTCCCCCTCCCTTTTCCCCCTCCCCCCTCCCCTCCCCCCTTCCCCCCTCCCTCCCCCCCTCCCTCCTCCCCTCCCCTATATATATCTATATTGTTGCGGTTCTGAGAATGTACATATAACATCAATAAAGGTTAAAGGTTTGCCCCCATAGTTAGTCCACATGCAACACGTAGGCCACCTTAGAACATTAGTTATGTCATAGTATGTCATAGTAGTTATGTTTTCCACTCTGTCAAAGCGCCTTTGGGCTTCTGGAAAAGCGCTATACAAAATAAATGAATTATTATTTAATTATTATAGTATATGTGAGAATAAGGCCATTTCCAATAGTGATACCTGCGTTGTGTAAAATAAATAATAAGCTTAGGCCCCGTTCATTTTGCCTCCACCCTCCAAATCAACCTCGTTGGGCAGCATCCATCCCGCGCCCTGATTCGGCTAATCCACCTCGTTGGGCCGGCAGCGTTAGCTGCCAGTTGCTCACTCAAACTAGTCGGGTGGCCACGAGGTAGGACTGGAAAAGGGGGAGGAGCGTGAGGTCGGGGTGTGGCCACGTCAAGCAGCACGTCAAAGGCGGAGCCGGTAAGAGCCAACAACCAACCCCAGCTCGATGGGCATGGCTTAAGGGGCGTGGTAAGAGCGTGGCTGGCAAATTCCAGAGGGTTCGCTGGGCAGCGCTATATAAACGCGCACACAAAGCCCTTCCAGAGGACTGGCCAGAAGGAATATATGAGGACTCGTTGGAAGGTTGGATTATTGAGGACTGGCACAATTCGCGCATGAAAGAGGACTTGCTACGAGAGAACTGTATAAGAGGACTGAAGGAATCACGCTTGCTACCAAAGGGTTTATGCGACGTGACTGTGCATAAAAAGGACTCGTGAGGAGAAAACACATGAAGAAGCGCGTTCGAGCTGTCGATTATTACGTACGCAGCCCCGCGAGTGTAACCACCAAGCCAGCCTACCTTTCGCCCGCATTCCGCCCTGTAATTGTCCGCTCCGCGCAAACGACACGAGGAGAGTTCCTGGCAGCTGCCGCCTGGCCATCGCCTTCATGGTACGAGTCGGGGACCGGAGTGAGCTGCCTGGACGCCATCATCCCCGGAGCATCACCCTGACCTTCTGCATCCCCGAGTGAGTGTGTCTGTGTGTGCGGGCCCGTTTGTCCAGGGATAAGTTAAGACTTCTCCTTCCTGTACAAATTATTAATAAACCAATCTGTTCTTCCTGTTTCTTCCTAATTCGACCGTATCTGTCCTTTCCTCCATTGGGTAAGCATGGCACGATTCGGAACCGCTGAAATCGGGTTAGTTCTTGCTAACGGCCCGGATCACGGCTCGCTATCGCTCGGCGTTTCCACTAAAACCGTGGTTCGGGCGGGGTTATTTCCTTGCTTCCCGGGAGGCGTTGGTAATTAGGTATTAGGAATTCGGCCTACGACCCTACCCAACGCTGACCGGAAGGAACGTCATAGCCCCGGATCATGTCGGCTCGCAAAAAGACAAGGGGATTAATCCCCCCTTGTTAAGGGGAAAAGGCTGACGTTGAGATCCGCAACATTTGGTGTCAGAAGTGGGATTGGACCCGAAGTGCACCTAACGCACTCAAAATTACGAGCGGCCGAAATTTATTAACATTCAAATTAACATCGTGCCATGGTTAACCAAGATGGTCGGATGCCGGTGGGGATAGAAGATGAGGAGATAGGGGAAGAAATAACCCAGGACCCCTGGGAAGAATGGGAAGAGGAGGAGAGAATTAATGAGGGTGCAGCCGTAGGGGCAGCTGGGGAAGAAAATGGCGGCGCTTCGCACGTGGCGGCGAGAATCGAGCCCGCAGCGCCAATAGATATGGGCTTATTTATGAGTATGACCCACATGATGGCCTTTATGGTCAACACGGAGGATAGCCTGAAAAAAATGAGTGGGCAACTGGACACCCGAGGGGAGGGAATAAAAGAATTGGGGACAACTCCACCCGGGAAATGAAAGAAATGAAGGGCGGGTTAAATAATTTGGAAAACAAAATGGGAGAGCAATTGGAAAATCAAATTGGGGGATTAGAAAGCAAATTTGGGGGCCAATTGAAGTACGTGGGTGGCCAAATGGGAGAAATGAACGAGGGGTTAGTGGGGTTGGCAAACAGGATGGGCACCCAAGAGAATCGAATGAAAGGGATGAAAGACGGGTTAAAAGGGTGTGGTAACAGAATAGGAGGCCAAATGAAAGAGATGGGGAAAGAAATAGAGCACAGGTCAAGCAGGAAGGTCACGGTGGTACGCGACGGGGTAGCGCGACGTGAGGAATGTGTGGAAAGCGAGGTGGAGCAAAGCACAGCCAGGTGGACTGGGGTAGAAATCGCGACACGGGGTATAGAAAAGCCGACAGCCGCCGAATTGGAAAATTTTATTTCATGTGCGGCAGCGGTCGTCGAGCTTAATAAAGAAAAATAAATTATAGTTGAAATTGGGGTTGAGGAGACGGCAGAATTAGAGATTGAACCGAAGAAAGAAATGGAATGCACTCAAAGTCTGTATTCACATTGTGATGTCGTGATTCCTAACCAAAATGAAAGTTTGCAGCTGCGGAAGGAGAAGAGAATCCCGAAGGTGAGTAGGGCTGTATATGGCGCGAAAAGGTTTGGCGCGAAAAATCCTTGTGAGAGCGCTTGGGATCCCAACGTCACCTGGGCGCTTGTGGAAGGTCCGTGGTGCGCTGTGTGAAGGTGAATGGCGCGTGTGTGCGACCGGCGCCGGAGCGCGAGTATGAAACTGAGAGTGAGAGTGAGTGCACAATGGAGTGTATGTGGGAAGAGTGTGTTGAAACGGAGTGTGGAACAGAGTGTGCAATGGCTGAGGAGAGTGTGCGAGAATGCACACCAGGGCGTGTTGTGGAGAGTGTGCGGGAGTGCACACCGGAGCGGGTGATTGGGTGTGCAACAGAGTGCACACCCGTGAGTGTTACGGAGTATGTAACAAAAGAGAGTGCGCCAGCATGTGCGTGAGAGAAGTGTGTAATGGAGTGTGCGAGCGGCGTGAGTGCGCCTGAGTGGTGTGCATCTGAGTGTGGAACGGAAGAGAATGCACAGAGAGCGAGTGCAGTAATAGAATGCGGGGAATGTATGGGAGGCGCTGGAGTGCCGCGTTTTGTGAGTGTAGAACGGGTCGCGTGGTGTGAGAATGCGACTCGGGCATCGACGCAGACAGGGGCAGCATTTAGGGCGACGTATAGCCGACGCGAGCTCTCGGGGCGTGGTGCGCTTTGTGTGCTGCGGGGGCTGGCGGGGATCGTTGCCGCGCTGGCCCCGCCCTGTATGGTCGGTGCCGTGCCGTGGCGCAAGGGGCGAACGGCACGATTCCGGGGGAGGAAGGAGAGGTCGGACCTTCGCCCCCTGGCAGGTGCGGTGCTCCGACCGGGGGAGGTTGGGCCATCGTGCCGGAGACCGAAGGGCTCCGTGCAGAGATGGCGCCTGGAACCTCGGCCCGAGTATGCCTCCTCCCCAGAATCGAAAATGCCGGACGGACCCAACCAACAGGAGACAAACCACCCGCATGCATTGCTCGGCTTTTTGAAGCCGAGCGGTGACAAAAATGTATTCCCACCCGACGAGGCTCGAGAGTAGTGGACTAATGGCAGTAGTGACGGCGAATGGTAGTTTACCATTCACTACATTGGGGGCAAAGGAGCAGTTGAGTATGGGGTTTGGCAGTGTGAGCTCGCCGAGGGCGGGCTAGGATAATTGTTAGGGATTTAGAAAGCTGACCATAGGAGACCAATAATTAAGTAGAGACATTGATACAAGTAGTGGGGACGTAGTCAGATTAGGTGGATGATAATGACGAGGGAAGTGCTTAGTGTAAAGGGAAGACAGGGAAAGCACAAGTATTAGAGGGAAGTAGTTAGTTAGATGATGCTGTGTGTGTGTAATTGTGGGTGCCTCTTGGGCTTGGTGAAATGAGGAATTGAATGAAATTGTTTGTGGATGAACTAGGTGAAATGAGGCATTGGTCGAGAATGGTTGTGTGTGTGAGTATGGGAAGGAACTTGGTGAAATGAGGCAATGGTCTGGGATGACCGGAGAAAGTATGAGTGGTGTATTGAGGATGTGTGTAATTGTGTTATGTGAATGGGCTTGCATGGTGTGCAAGCGGAGAACAGGTGTGTGGAATGTGGTGTGGTGTGTGGAGTGAGTAGTGTGGAATGAGTGGTGTGGAGTGCATGGTGCGAAGGAGTGGCTGGGGGGAGATGGACCCCTTCACGAATACCCGGGGAGGGTAGTTTAAAGTTAGGTAGAGGGAGTAGGTAAATTGTTTGGATATTGACATCTGTGGTGCAGGGAGTAGCAAGTTGTTGCTTTGAGGGGTGCATGAGTGAGTGGAATGGCTGGGCGTGTGGGCCTAATAGGTCAGTATGGTTAAATGGGAACTCCGCCACTGGTAGTTTGTCGGCCAGGTGAGGCCGCAGGTAGGCTCTGGGAGCCAGTTAGGGTCAGTGTAGTGTTCAGCGGGGCCCGAGGATCCGAGAGAAGGACCCGAGTAGCCCAATGCCAGAGAGGGCATCAGCGGGGTGAGAGAGCCAGGAGGGCCTTCCCCAGTTTAGGGTAGTTGTGAGGAGCTAGGCAAGCTCGGGTGGTGACTTCAGTGGCGGAGGTGCGCAGGTAGGTAGACCTGCTGGTAGAGTCACACGGCCCAGCACCGAAATTGTGCGAAGGCACAGTAAGAAAAATTGGGGGAGTAAGAACCCAAATTGGAAGAGCACCACAGGATGGTCAAGGGGAATTGGTTTTTAGAACCGCATAGTGTAAAGAGGCCAATTGGATTGGCAGGGCAAGAGCCCGGGTAGTGTAAGTGAGTTAATGTCAATTAGAGTATAGTTGGATGAAATCTCTTCGCACCATCCACATCCACTCACCGAGGTGGCAGGACTCCACACCAGGTTTTTGCAAATATTTGGAATGAAAGACGCATCATGACGTGGGTGAGACATTGTGTGTAATTCCATCCCTTCCTTCTTGGGAGGGATTGGCTGACGAATTTGGTTTAGGGGGAGATATGGGAGACGAGACGGTAGAGACGGAATTTGTAAATTGTGTAAATACGGGGAGGGCAAGGGTAGTGTAGGTTGACATGGGGGGTGACGTACGGCTAGGGACGAGCTTTCTCCGCTCGCTCTCCCGCACCCCTCATGTTGCATTGCCTTACATTATGTGTACCCTTGCGCCCTTTTCCTCGCTGACTCTCTCCGCTTTGTCTTTCCTCCCCACCCATGGACCCATATCTTTTGTTGAGGGGAGTGTGCAGGTACCCTGAGCTGTGCGGCTGCACTTTTGTGCTGCACCCTGCTACCTGTTGCCTGCACCGGTACACCTATGGACCACACGTTCTGTGGCCTGGCACCTTGGCTGGGGCAGACAATTGCGGCAAATCTTGCCCTGCAGACCACTGTTTTAAGTGGCATCAATGCCATGCAGTCGGACCACCTAAGTTGGCCCTGCTGGCCGAAATAAAAACGGACATGGTTTGTGCCTTTTTATTCATTCCTTTGGTGTGTCAGGAAAGGAGACTTCAAGTTTGATGATGGCACGCCGAAGACGAAGCAGGAAGATGCCGCAGCCCAGAACCAAGCACAAGACATCATGATTTATTTTGAAATGTTTTTGTGCATTTTGGTGATTGTGCATGATGGTGCATTTATTGTGAATATGGGTGTATGGTGTATTGGTGCAGTGCATTCTGTGTTTCTCTCCTCCAAATTTATTTTCCCACAAAAGACAGGTCCTGGGTTCTAGTATTGTAAATAATTAGTAGTCTTGTAAATAACATGCTCCCCACCGGCTTTATGTATAGTTTGCGAATTCTTTCCGTAATTCGGTAAATTGTGGGCGTGAGTCTGATAGTTAGTACACAATGCAGTTGGTGGGACATATCTAGTGTTTAAAACTGTCACACACAGGGTGTTAGAGTAAATTGTAGAGGGAAACCACACCTAAGTGTCACACTAATTAAAAAGTAGTCCTGACCCTTGCATCAGAACCGGTCGTGCTCACGTGTGTGGGTTCGGCTCGGGGACGAGCCTGGCGAAGGAGGGGTGCAGTGTTGCGGTTCTGAGAATGTACATATAACATCAATAAAGGTTAAAGGTTTGCCCCCATAGTTAGTCCACATGCAACAAGTAGGCCACCTTAGAACATTAGTTATGTCATAGTATATGTGAGAATAAGGCCATTTCCAATAGTGATACCTGCGTTGTGTAAAATAAATAATAAGCTTAGGCCCCGTTCATTTTGCCTCCACCCTCCAAATCGACCTTGTTGGGCAGTATCCATCCCTGATTCGGCTAATCCACCTCATTGGGCCGGCAGCGGTAGCTGCCAGTTGCTCACTTAAACTAGTCGGGTGGCCACGAGGTAGGCCTGGAAAAGGGGGAGGAGCGCGAGGTCGGGGTGTGGCCACGTCAAGCAGCACGTCAAAGGCGGAGCTGGTAAGAGCCAACAACCAACCCGGGCTCGATGGGCATGGCTTAAGGGCGTGGTAAGAGCGCGGCTGGCAAATTCCAGAGGGTTCGCTGGGCGGTGTTATATAAACGCGCACACAAAGCCCTTCCAGAGGACTGGCCAGAAGGAATATATGAGGACTCGTTGGAAGGTTGGATTCTTGAGGACTGGCACAATTCGCGCATGAAAGAGGACTTGCTACGAGATACCTGTATAAGAGGACTGAAGGAATCGCGCTTGCTACCAAAGGGTTTATGCGACGTGACTGTGCATAAAAAGGACTCGTGAGGAGAAAACACATGAAGAAGCGCGTTCGAGCTGTCGATTATTACGTACGCAGCCCCGCGAGTGTAACCGCCAAGCCAGCCTACCTTTCGCCCGCATTCCGCCCTGTAATTGTCCGCTCCACGCAAACGACACGAGGAGAGTTCCTGGCAGCTGTCGCCTGGCCATCGCCTTCACGGTACGAGTCGGGGACCGGAGTGAGCTGCCTGGACGCCATCATCCCCGGAGCATCACCCTGACCTTCTACATCCCCGTGTGAGTGTGTCTGTGTGTGCGGGCCCGTTTGTCCAGGGATAAGTTAAGACCTCTCCTTCCTGTACAAATTATTAATAAACCAATCTGTTCTTCCTGTTTCTTCCTAATTCGACCGTATCTGTCCTTTCCTCCATTGGGCAAGCATGGCACGATTCGGAACCGCTGAAATCGGGTTAGTTCTTGCTAACAGACCGGATCACGGCTCGCTATCGCTCGGCGTTTCCACTAAAACCGTGGTTCGGGTGGGGTTATTTCCTTGCTTCCCGGGAGGCGTTGGTAATTAGGTATTAGGAATTCGGCCTACGACCCTACCCAACGCTGACCGGAAAGAACATCATAGCCCCGGATCACGTCGGCTAGCAAAAGGACAAGGGGATTAATCCCCCCTTGGTAAGGGGAAAAGGCCGACGTTGAGATCCGCAACAATATATATATACTCTAAAGGGCCTTATGGATCTTGCCTTATCTAAAGGGCCTTATCTTCAGGATCTGTTGGATGTTTTAGATCTTCGGTGTCTTTGTGGGCTTTTGGGTCATTGTGGTCTTTAAGGGTCTTTTAGGTATTTTGGGTCTTTTGGGACTTTAGGGTATTTTGGATCTTTGTATGCTTGTGGGTCTTTAAGGGTCTTCGGGGTCTTTCGGGTGTTTTGGGCCTTTTGGGGGTATTTGGGGTATTTTGGGTCGTCAGTGTCTTTTGGGTCTTTAGGGTATCTTGGGTCTTCGTGGTCTTTAAGTGTTGTCAGGGTCTTTTGGGCATTTTGGGTCTTTGTGGTATTTTGGGTGATCGTGGCCTTTTGGGTCTTTGGGATCTTTTTGGTCTACAGGGTGTTTTGGGTCTTTAGGGTATTTTGGGTCTTCATGGTCTTTTGGGTCTTTGTGGTCTTCGAGGTATTTTGGGTCCTCTGGGTCTTTGAGGTATTTTGGGTTTTTGGGGTATTTTGGTCTTTGGGGTCTTCCCGTTCATTTTGGGTCATCTGGATCTTTTGAGTCTTTAAGGGTCTTCAGGGTCTTCGTGGTCTTGGTGGTCTTCGGGGTATTGGGGGACTTAAAGGGTCTTCAAATGTCTAAGGGATCTCAGCAGTCTAAAGGGTTGAAAGGTATATTCCAACAATGCATAATCAATAGACGTACATAATTAATAGACAGGATGCAACCACCGTTCAAACATTACGTAGTTAGTCGACATAATCCCAGCTTCATGGTTTTACTGGGTCTTTGGGGTCTTTTTTGTCTTTGGGGGTCTTGTAGTTATTTTGGTTCCTCGTGGTATTTTGAGTCTTTAAGGGTCTTCGCGGTTTTTTGGGTCTTCATGGTCTTTTGGTATTCAGGCTGTTCATCAAGTTCAGGTGGTTCGATACGATGCCAGATGCCGACCTGATGCGCCGACGTAGCACGTGTAAACACCTTCGTAATTAAATTTGTGTTGTTCACAACAAATCACGGAATACAATCTTCACAAAACATGTTACTCCATCACTCCCGGGGTAAAAATTCCCAGGCAGTGTATTAGCACAAGACCCGATCGAGGCCTGAAGGCCATTTATCAGGTTTTTTTTTTTTTCTATTTTTTTTAAATCCAAACATAGTCCTTGATCTTCCTCTGGATGAAAGAGGAGACTGTGGCGGACACAAAAGCCCACTGGCGTGGTGACATCATTCCGCGCACCAAGTGGGCGGTGGCCACGCACCAGGGGTAGGCGTGGCCTCATGCTATACACCGGGCGCCCAGCCCGGGACAGTACAGTGTTACAGTGTAGTCTTACAATAAAGACGTTTATATGTTACCGCTTGTCCGCTTCCTCCTTGCTCACAAGCAGCGCGCGTAACGCCGCGCTTTACTGGTGACCCTCGACGTTGGATCTGCCGGAGCGATCCTTCCACACGCGACGCCATCGCCATGGCCGACTTCGTCAAACTTCCGGAATTTTGGGAGGCTCAGGCCGAAGTCTGGTTCGTCCAGGCCGAAGCCCAATTTCAGCTTCGGCGCCTCACCGGCGATGACACGCGCTATTGCCACGTCGTCGCCTCCCTCGGGCCCGGCACGGCCGCTCGAGTTGTGTCCGTCCTTCGCCACCCACCGAACGGCCACAAGTACGAGGCACTCAAGCGGCTACTCCTAGCCACGTTCGGCCTTACGGACGACGCACGGGCCGACCGCCTCCTGGATCTCCCCGAGCTCGGTGAGACGCGCCCGTCGGTCCGAATGGACCATATGCTGTCACTGTTGGGCGACGAAGCCCCCGGTTCGCTATTCCGGGCGCTTTTCCGGCGCCAACTTCCAGCGCAGGTCCGCCTCGCGTTGGCCGGGACCGAGCTAACGGAACCCCGAGCATTGGCGGCCGAGGCGGACAGGTACTTCGCCGCTTCGGACATGCGGGCGAGCGTCGGCGTGGCCGTCACGGCCCTCGACGCTGATGTTCAGCAGCATGTTCCACAGCATCAGCTTCTACAGCACGCTGATGTTCAGCAGCATGCTGATACGCACCTCGTGAACGCCGCCACGCCCCGCCCACCGCCGCGGCGAAAACCGCCACCGCGGGGAAACCCGCCAACTCCACCGGCCTGGCGGAGCCAGCCGCGCTCCTCCAGCTCCACCACCTGGTGCTGGTTCCATGCCAAGTTCGGCCACGAAGCTCGGCGGTGTCATCCGCCGTGCTCCTTCAACGGGTCGGGAAACGCCCGGGCCGGCGCTCAATAGTGGCGATGAGCGCCGGCCATTCGAACAGCCTGCTGTTCATAACGGACACCTTCTCCAGGCGCCGTTACCTGTGCGACACGGGAGCGCAGGTGAGTGTCATTCCCGCCGGCACGTCAGACAAGCACGCCGCGGGTGGGGGCCCCGCGCTGCTTGCCGCGAACGGGACGCCCATCCGTACGTACGGAAAACGCTGCCTCCGGCAGCTTCGCCCGCCCGAACGCCGTTACAGTACCTTCGACCGCGAGTTGCTCGGACTTCACTTGGCGGTCAGGCACTTCCGCCATCTGCTCGAGGGCCGGGCGTTCACTGCCTTCGTCGACCACAAGCCGCTGATCTTTGCGATGGGCAAAGTCACCGAGCCGTGGTCGGCCCGGCAGCAGCGTCACCTCTCGGCCGTGTCCGAGTACACGACGGACATCCAGCACGTCGCGGGGAAGGACAACCCGGTGGCGGATTGCCTTTCCCAGGCCGTCGCCCACGCAGTCCACCTCGGCATCGACTATGCCCGGATGGCAGCGGACCAGGCCGCTGACCCCGACGTCCAGGCCTTGCGGACCGCCGTCACGGGCCTCCGCGTCACCGAGGTGCCGTTTGACGGCGCGGGCGCGGCCCTCTTGTGCGACGTCTCCCTCGGGCGTCCTCGCCCCATCGTGCCCGCGGGCTGGCAGCGCCAGGTGTTTGACGCCATCCACGGCCTGTCCCACCCGGGCGCGAGGGCCTCCCAAAGGCTGATCGCCGACAAGTTCGTCTGGCATGGCCTCCGGAAGGCCGTCCGCGGCTGGGCCAGGACGTGCCTCGCGTGCCAGCGCGCCAAGGTGCACCGGCACACCCAGGCCCCGTTGGCCCCGTTCACGGTGCCGGAACGCCGGTTTGACCACGTCCACGTGGACCTGGTGGGACCTCTGCCCCCCTCGCGGGGTTTCACCTACGTCCTCACCATGGTGGACCGCACCACCCGGTGGCCGGAGGCCGTGCCCTTGGCGTCGACAACGGCGGCCGATGTCGCGCAGGCTTTCATCGCCACCTGGGTCGCCCGGTTCGGCGCCCCCTCAGACATCTCATCCGACCGCGGCCCCCAGTTCACCTCGGAGCTCTGGGGGGCGGTTGCGCAGGGGCTCGGGGTCCGGCTGCACCGAACCACGGCCTACCATCCCCAGGCTAACGGCCTGTGTGAGCGATTTCACCGCTCATTGAAGGCCGCGCTCCGGGCCACCCTCCGCGACGGCGGCTGGGTCGACAGGCTCCCCTGGGTCCTGCTGGGCCTCCGGACGGCGCCCAAGGAGGACCTGCGCGCATCCGCGGCGGAATTGGTCTTCGGGCAACCGCTGCGGGTGCCGGGCGAGTTCCTCCCCGACTCCACGGCACCATGGTCCGCGGCACAGCAGCGCTCCGCTCTACAAGAGACCGCCCAGAGGTTCGCCCCGGTGCCAGCGGCATGCCACGGGCACCCACCGACGCACGTCGCCCCGGAGCTTCGCACGGCGGAGTACGTCTTTGTCCGCCACGATGCCCATCGGACACCACTGCGGCCCCCGTACGACGGGCCTTTCCGCGTGCTGGAGACCGGGGCGAAGCACTTCACCCTGGACATCGGCGGTACTCCTGACCGCGTTTCGGTAGACCGCCTCAAGCCGGCCCACCTCGATGTGGACCATCCACCGCCAGTGGCCCGACCCCCACGTCGGGGCCGCCCTCCTGCGGGCGGACCCCCGGCACCGCCCAGCCCCGCCGCCACGCCGCCCCCCGGTCCTGCACCCATCCCAGGGGCAGCCAGGGGCATCCCACCTGGCATCCCTGCACCCCGGACGCCGCCGATCGCCAGGGGGCGCTTCGGCCGGGTCATTCGTCTGCCCCGCAAACTGGCCCTCCAGGTGCGCGGGAATTCTGGGGGGGCGCGTGTGGCGGACACAAAAGCCCACTGGCGTGGTGACATCATTCCGCGCACCAAGTGGGCGGTGGCCACGCACCAGGGGTAGGCGTGGCCTCATGCTATACACCGGGCGCCCAGCCCGGGACAGTACAGTGTTACAGTGTAGTCTTACAATAAAGACGTTTATATGTTACCGCTTGTCCGCTTCCTCCTTGCTCACAAGCAGCGCGCGTAACGCCGCGCTTTAAGACCATGCAAAGTTTGGTTGCACTGGTTCCTGCAGGGTTCGAATGCATTAATGCACGAACAAACAAGCGCACAAACAAACAAACATTTTTTATTTATACATTAGATATAAAGGATATAAAGTGTATGTCCTTCCACAGGATCAGAAAGGATATACATATATCGGCACCATCTGAGCACATGACCATTGCGCCTTCGTCTACCAAGTTTAAAGTAACCATCTGATCTGAGCCAGAAAGATGTACTCAGCGAGCGCAACGCCTTATGGGTCACAAAATGAAATATTCCCAAGTTTTTAGCTCACTTGGAACGGAGTTCGGGGGAGCTTACGTGATGGCGTGTCGTCCGTCCTTCAGTCCGTCCTTCAGTGCGTAAACACTTGCAACTTCTCCGAAACCGCTGATGGGATTGTGACCAAACTTGGCACAAATGATGTTTGGTATGTTGCAACTCAAGT
This sequence comes from Myxine glutinosa, assembly GCF_964187855.1. NCBI lineage: Eukaryota > Metazoa > Chordata > Myxini > Myxiniformes > Myxinidae > Myxine > Myxine glutinosa. The sequence continues at coordinate 4,524,473 of NC_136270.1, forward strand.
TTGTTCACGGAATAAAATAAAATAAATCGGCGTTTAAGGGGGTTTCCCGGGGGTCAAAGTGGATCTCAGTTTCCCCTCCCAAAATAGGTATTTCCTTTCTTCTCAGAAACTACCCACACAATTTTGATGAAGCTCGATGACAACTTTCATCACCCGTGATGTACCAATGTTTTTCAAGGCAGTAGAAAAATCGGGGTCCAAGGAGGTATACGGGGGTTGGTGGAGGTTTTCCCCACAAAATAGATATTTGTTTGTTTGATTTATTTAAAGTTTTACGATTTATCTTCGTATGATTCTACATTCCTGCCCTGTCTTCCAGCAACCATTGAAATTGTTTTAAATACCGTGATACTGTTCAAAATACCTTTAGTCGGTGTAGTATATTGCTTTATTCCACCAGGTGAGCGCCCAGGGGTATTGCCCCTATTTTTAAAAATATATGAAACAAAGGTGAGATGTTGAGGAGGTATCAGCCACATTTGACGTCGCTTTTTACACCACACGTTAATGCATTGCAGCTGCGAAGGTATTTAACCAAACAGTTTTGATTACCACACTATCATCCAACGTCCCATGAAGCGAATCCTTCTCTTAACCTACAGTCCTACAGGGAAAATATTATCTGACATTTTAACTATTTTCAAACAAAATCTTCCAGGTACTCTTGCTAGACACGAAGGAGACTAAGGAATTCATCGGGTAAAGAAAATGCTCCAAGCAGTCTTTCCACGTTAAAAAAGAAACAAATCGAATTAGAAACTTAAACATCTTGCTCGCAAGGATTGCCAAACAGACCATTACCTATATCGCCTTTCAGGCTACACAAACAAAGCTTCCTCTGGGCTCCATTATTCGAGCAGAGCTTTCCTCGTTCAAAGGCAGGTGCCGCTCAAGGTCCATGTACTGGATCCAGCTGCTTTCCCCTAGTGGACGCAAAATAAATGTCAGAATGAAGTTTCGATTTTAGTAGAAGTTTCTCTTTCATTAGAAACTTTACATTTTTAACTCGCCTGGAACATAGTTCCGGGGAACTTATGGGATGGCACGTCCGTCAGTCCGTAAACACTTGCAACTTCTTCTCCGAAACTTCTGATGGAATTGTGACCAAATTTGGTAAAAATTATTTTTGTTGTGTTGTGACTAAAGTTTGTTCACGACATTTAAAATATCGGGGTCTAACGGGATTTACCGGGGTCAGTGTATCCAGGTTTGACCCCCCTCCCCCCCCCCGCCCACAAAATAGGAATTTGCTTTTTCCTCAAATTACACACACTATTCCTGGTGCTGAGGTGTTTCTTGTTAAGAATTAAAATCGTTCACACATAAAGAGCTGAGAATGTCTGGTCTTGGTTTTAGCCTTTGTTTTTGCCTTTGGAGTGCGTAGGCATAAAGCAACATGAAGACCAGGGAACTGTCTATGAAAGAAAAACAAGCAATATGGAAGCTGAAAGAACAGAATAATTAAATTACAACCATAGCACAAAAATTGGGCATATCGAATACAACAGTTTCAAATATCTTGAAAAATAAAGAAACTACTGATGCACTTCGCAATGGGCAATTGCCCGGTCGGCCAAGGAAAATAACTGCAGTTGATGACAGAAACATAGGGGCAATATCCCTGGCACTCACCTGGTAGAATAAACCGTATACTGCACTGACTAAAGGTATTTTAAACCAATTTCAATGGTTGCTAGAAGACAGGGCAGCATGTAGAATCATACGAACATAATCATAAGACTTTAAACAAACAAAGAAAAAATACCTATTTTGGGGGACAACACACCCCCCTCCCGCCCCGTGTACTTCCTCAGACCCCAATTTTTCCAATGCCTTGAACAAACATTGGTACATCACTTACATCACGGATGATGAAGGTTGTGGTGAAGTTTCATCAAAATTGTGTGTGTAGGTTCTGAGAAAAAGCAAATACCTATTTTGGGGGGACAAGCCCCCATAGACCGCCTTGGACCACGATTTTTTAAATGCCAGAAACAAACTTTGGTACAACACGGGTGATGAAGGTTGTGGTGAAGTTTCATCAGAATTGCATGTGTAGTTTCTGAGAAGAAAGTAAATACCTATTTTAGGGGGCAACCTCCCGGTAGATCCCGAAAGGGGCAGATTTTTTTAAATGCCGTGGACAAACTTCGGTACATAACGGGTGATGAAGGTTGTGGTCAAGTTTCATCAAAATATTGTGTGTAGTTTCAGAGGACAAAGCAAATTCCGATTTTGGGGGGTCAAACCTGGATCCACTTTGACCCCCGGTAGACCCCCTTCGACCCCGATTTTTAAAATTCCGTGAACAAACTTTAGTCACAACACAACAAATATCATTTGTGCCAAATTTGGTCGCAATTCCATCAGCGGTTTCGGAGAAGAGGTTTCTCAAAAAATAAGAAAGGTCAGATTGAAATTTGCCAAGAAGTACGGAGGTAAGCCAGTGAGTTTAGGAACAAAGTTTTATGGACAGATGAGAACAAGATAAACATTTACCAAAGTGATGGAAAAGCAAAAGTTTGGAGAAAGGAAGGAACTGCACATTATCCAAAGCATACCACCTCATCTGTGAAACATGGTGGAGGTAGTGTCATGGCTTGGGCTTGCATGGCTACCTCCAGAATGACTCACTCATTTTTATTGATGATGTAACAACTGCACAAATACTGATCCGAATCGGAGAATTTTTTTAATTCAGAAGTGATTCTTCACAATTGAGTGAAAGGGCCACAAACGATATATAGCATGATATTTTAAAAAGTTGTGGATGACTTATGACAAAACTAGGTAGTTAAGGTCCGAATCCATATCTGGCTTATCAGTGTGACACACAACGTAAACTGTTCATCCTGATGGAGGTATGCTCTCTACCAAGTGCCTGATGGAGGTATGCTTAGTTCCTTCTTTGTTCTTTCTAAATCACTTATTTCCTGTTCAGTTTGATTGCAAAGAAAATCTTTCCCGATCCATATCTTCTAATAGTGGGGCGGCTTAGCCCAAATATTCAAAAGAATTGTGCATTTTGTGAAACAAGCACCAAATTTGGCACAAATGTACATTAATATGTTGCGAACATTTTCAGATATTGGGCCACTTGAAATTCCGTAATTTTTGTTTTCAAATTTTTTCAAATTTCGTAATTTCAAATTTTTCGGGTGACACCGTCACAATTTCGGTCTTCGAGGCCGGCCGATAGGCAAAGTGTGACCGGAAGGGACGAGGTTCTCCTGACCACGTGGCCCTCGATCTGGGAAGCGAGAGGCGTTCCATTAGTGGACGCGCCCCTCACGCCCGACTTTCGGGCGGCCCCGGCAGGCCGTTTGTTTTGACGTTCCGTGACAGGCCCCGCACCCCCACCTCCGGGCCGACCGGAAGCTTGTGCTGAGTACATCATACCTGAACAACTCAGTGAGGCAGAACACAGCAGTGCACACCAGGGTGACCCCTTCAGTGCATAAACCAATTAACCTGTCCACTGCAGGGCATATAGAAATGAAGTTATTTTCTGCATATAATAATAATATAAGTTCAGTTCTATATAACAATTTCTGTTATCACCACTACCACTACAACTACCACTACTACAAGCTTTGTCTGGAATTTTGTGGACTAACAGACAAACAGACATACAGACAAGCTGGGATCAAAACATTACCTCCTTCCACCATTGAGTGTAGAGGTAAACATCATGGAAATTATATCATGCCCTAGATTTAATTCATGCTTACCCGTGTATTTGCTTCACTGGTTCACAAGGTCTTTTGCATACATGTAATTCAGACTCTCGTCTTCATTGCTGACCACACAATGTTCGCAACATATTAATGTACATTTGTGCCAAATTTGGTGCTTGTATCACAAAATGCACAATTCTTTTGAATATTTGGGCTAAGCCGCCCCACTATATCGGCCGGCCTCGAAGACCGAAATTGTGACGGTGTCACCCGAAAAATTTGAAATTACGAAATTTGAAAAAAATTGAAAAAAAAAATTACGGAATTTCAAGTGGCCCAATATCTGAAAATGTTCGCAACATATTAATGTACATTTGTGCCAAATTTGGTGCTTGTATCACAAAATGCACAACAGGTTTGCTATGCTGCTACACTATAAAGGGCTAGGAGACGCATCCTCATCTCTTCGCTGTTTAGTGCGAGTTCAAATCCCGACCCAGCTATAAACTGTCATCCCGGTGTTTCACAGATAAGGTTATCCCATTAATGTTTGTGCCATCCCCTGGATGGATGTTCAGCCAGGTGTCCCATCTGCTATCATTAGTTGGTGGATGTTAAATAGCCCACATTCCACTCCCCTTCTCTTTCTCTTCTTCCCCCACACCCTGCACTCTGTCCGATCACCCATGCTCCACTCCACCTCTTGCAGCTTCCCCTCACCCTCCAATACACCTCTTCAGATACCACCACCTTCTTCCCACGTTTCCACACCCTAACAACAGTCTCTCCTCCCCTGTCCTTAACTGTATGGACCTCCAACAAGCCATATGTGGTGACTTCAATTGGCACAATGCCAATTGGTTGTGCGTTGGCACCTCTTAAGCCAGCCAATACAATGCAGCAAATAATTTATGCAACTCCATGGGCCTGACCCAATCCTTGAACTTTCTGTATTGGGAGCTCTGCCAATGGCATCTCCTCCCTTCTAAATATGGTACTGACCAATTTTCCTGCTGTGGTCTCCTGCTCCTCAACTACTCCAAATGATTCATCTGATCACATGCTTGTGAGAGTCAATATCCGACTGTTTTCATTATCTGACGTGCCTGGAAATTCACGCAGAGGCCAACTCACATGGACTGGAAGCTGCCATCTTACTTCAGGATTGATTTTCCTTCTCTGCCTCCATTGATATCAATACCAACAGGGAATTCTTCGACAAAAACCTGCTCTCAGTTTTGTATAGATTTGGCATAGATCCCATCTCAGCTGCAATTATACCCATGCTAGGCTGGCAGGATAGCAAAGAGAAGTGCACACTCACCTCTGAACTGTTCAGCCTGGATATGAATCTTGGCACAGCTATAAACCGATACTGGTGTTTTGCAGGCAGGGTGATTCATCAGTGTGCACCATCGCTCGGATAGACCTTAAACTGGCGTCCTGTGTGCCAGCATTAGGTGGTGGACGTTAAATATGATACAGCATCCTTCGCAAAGAATACTTGAGCTATTGCCAGCATCCTGGCAAAATTCCAGATTCATGCTCTGGCGTACAAGGAGTACTGCATCAATGGCATAGCTTTGACCCCAGCAAATGATGCTACACACAGCCATGTTCTACATATGAAAGAAGAATACCCATCCTCTTTCCCTTGGTACACCAAATCCTGTGGTGAGGCAGTTGCCTTCAAACAACTTTCCTTCTCTTCCTGGATGGCAAATTTGAGTGAAGGTAACCTCAGGTCTTCCCACAAAGCCCAAAGGAAATGTGTGCACTCTCAGGAAAACCAGAAAACAACATTTGACCAACGTCAAGGCTAAACTTTTAAACCTGTTCCTTCCTCAAAGACGTGGTGGCACCATGACAAGTCTATTTTCTTCTCCGCATCTATCCCTCCCCTCACTAAAAATGGCACCACATGAGATTCTGCTTGTGAAAAAGCCAAATGCCTCAATTCGTTGTTTGCTTCCAAATCTCTCGTAGACAACCCCTTGCTCCCAGTACATATCCTACTCTCTAATACCCAAATGCTGTGTCCCCATCTTTGAAAGTGGAGAAGTTTCTGGACACTCAAGACTCAAATTCTGCAACAGGCCCATGCAGTATAAACACACGAGCCCTAAACATCTGCTCTGCTGCTCTTGTACATCATCTTTCTGCTCTGTTCACCCTAACATTTGCTCTACATCTCCTTCCTTCTATTTGGAAGTCAACCAGCATCACTGCAATATGCAAACATGGTGTAAAAACAGATCCTCTTAAACTACAGGCCGATTAGCTTACTTCCAATTATAAGCAGTAATGGAATCCATCTTTGCAGTCGATATCAAATCCGACGGCCTGATTCTCACACCATCCGTTCAGAATCAGATTTAGTCACTCCACCCTAGACAGACTGCTTCTGCTCACCCTACAATGGGTGGAGGGCATCAATCTCAGACATGAGATCAGGGCCATCTCTCTGGACATATCTCGAGCATTTGATAGAGTCTGACACCCTGCCTCGTGCTCCAAACTCTCTGCCGATGGTAACCAAGGCCACGTCCTCTCATGGCTCACTGACTTCCATCACTTTCAGAGTCGGTGTGTAACTCTCAAACAGGATCCTCTCATCTCTCCATGTCGAGGCTGGAGTGCCCCAAGACAGTGTCTTGTTCACAGTCCTGTTCCTCATAGTCATCAACGATCTTTCCAATTCTCTGGAAAATCTTGCTCATCTCGTAGCTGATTATCCCTCCCACTGCCATAATACCTCATCCTTTAGATCGGAAGGCTGCAGCCTCTTCCCTCTCTGCAGACCTTGATAGAATCAAGCACTGGTCCTGTACTTGGAATAACTCTTGACAAATCCTACACCCTCCATGTTTCTCGAAAAGGACCAGCTGGCATTATACTTCCTGAAAGACCTCTTGAAGAAGTTCAGTCTCAAACTTTTGGGCCTCACTCAGCCATGATCTTTCTCAGACAAACCATATAGTCAAGTTCACCTGCAAAGCAATTCTCTATTGTGCAAACTAGTGAGATACCCATGCTATGCACGGGTGGGAGGCCAGAAGCAAACAGGCAATGCAGATATGGCGAATGCTAAAGCATGAAACCAATAAATTCCACATTCCTGTAGCACCCTCAGTCACACTTCCGACATGGACAGCAAGTTCGTCAAAGACTTCAATCAAAAACGTACCCGTTCACAAACAAACGGGTACGTTCACGTATAGAAACATCGATCGTGGGTCCGTGGCGAATCTGCATATGGCAATCCGCGAAGTTCACGTTTCAAAAGTAGAAACCATCACGGCATGTCGTCATTTACTTTAACTCGATATCTCACTATCTGCCATGATCTTTCCTGGGAAAACCATATTTCAAATCTGGCCTCCAAAGCCAGTCGCCGACTGGGCATCCTCCGTCGTGCGAAGTCCTTCCTTGGCACACCTGAGCTCCTCACCACATACAAGGCTTACATCCGCAGCTCAATGGAATACTGCTCTCCCCTCTCTGCTGGTGCTCCTGCCTCACACCTAGCTCGTCTTCACGCTGTTGAAACCAAAGCATTCAGAATCATTGGAATCTCCCGCGATGAAGCTAACTCCAAGGGCCTCTCACTCACTCACCGCAGGCAGGTTGGTGGTCTTTCCGTCTTATACCGACTCCTCTCTGGCCTTGCCCCCCCCCCCCCCCAGCTCTCTCTGGGCTCTGTCCCACAAATATTCCTACAGGTCGCACAAGATCTGCCTGCAACCCTCTTATGGTCAAACTGCCAAAATCAAGACTCTCTGCTCACCTTCACTCCTTCATTCCTCTTTTCTCCCACCTCTGGAACAAACTCCCTCACTCTCTTCAATCCCACTCCACCCTCCAGGTCTTTAAAACAGCTGTTCACCACCATCTCTTATCTTCCCCCATCCAAAACCTTGATCTTTTCTACCCCCGCTAATTTCACCCCAATTCCACTTTTTTGAAATACCAACTTCTGTCCTGGAAGTCCTTGGTGTCCTTGTGTTTTATACTTCTCCCTCCACCCCCCCCCCCTTCCCACGCCTCCTCCCCCCAAGCCCTCTCCCTTCCACACATCTCCCTGCTCTCAAGTGTTGTGTTTGTGTGCTTCCCCTTCTCTCCCCATCTTGTTTTCCGCTCCCTCTTTTTATATATTTTGTTTGTTTGGTTGATTTGTTTGTGAAGTAAATGTTAGCTCTTTCACGAGCCTCGATTCAGTATACAAAAAAAAAAAAAAAAAAAATCTCTTTTTTCATTCCAAAGAACATAACTCAAATCACAAATTAATCACAAAATAAACTTTTAACAACATTGTTAATGTTTCCTTCATTGTAAAAACGACCAAGTCAACAGTTGAAAGGATTTTGAGCCGATAGGTGTTACGGCCTTGGCAAGATCGATGGAGACAGTGATCTGTTAGCCTATACACCGCCCAAATAGCTATGTGGAATTCTCTCATGTAGAGATTAAACTCACGTCGTTTGAACTTTGGCCGAGGTCATTATTTACTTTTAATGATGTTTATATACGAATCAAAAAGAAGATAATTGGTTTTGGGTTGTCCTTTCCGCATATCTCGTGGGATTGTGAGTTGGAGAGACGACCGTGGTGGCGGGGAGGGGGTTGGCATTCTCTCAGACAGGGATTCAACCCATGTCCTCATAAAAGGTTTTTGTCCGAGGTCACCGAGTCCAATCGGTGCAGCCGATTGGTGCAGCCGTGCAGCCATCGGTGCAGCTGTTTGTGCGGCACCCAGGAAAATAACATTGTGCAGGAGTCCAAACCTGAAAATGCTGGAGGCCAAAGCTGAAATTGGAAAAACAATATAGCCTATTTTACTCCAAGAGATCCCAGGATTACCCACCCAAAATATCGTTGCGATCGGTTCAGCCGTTTTTGCGGTACCTTCGAATGGACGGACAGACAGACGGACGGACAGACATTTGGTGAATTATAGTAAGATTGTTTATTTGGCAAATCTGAACTTTTATTAGCTTACAAGGAATTAATCCACAACATTATAGAGTACTGCTCTCTCCTTTGTGCTGGCACCCTCACCTCACACATTGCCCTTCTTGTTGCCATGGAAAGCAAGACCCTCAAAATCATTGGGATGTAACTGTGAGTGTCTGTCTAGGCCCATTACAGTTCGCAAACAGGTTGTTGGCCTCTGTATTCCACCACCTCGTTTGTGGTCTTACATCATCTGTGCTCTTTTGGCTCTGTCCCGCTCAGGTTTCTGCAGAGCGCACACGGTCCGCCAGTAACCCTCTTCTTTCTAAACTCTCAGAATCCAAACTCACTGTTCACATCCATTCATGTGTTTTTTGCAGAACCAAATTCGTCAATCTGTTCAATCCCATTCTCACCCCATGCTTCAGAATGGCTGTCTACCACCACTTCAGGTCAACTTCCATCCACACTCATGATAGTTTTTACCCTCATTAACCCTCCCCCACCCCCTCATTAACCCTCATTAACCCCACCCCCCTCAAGCCAACTCCTTCCTTTGCAGGTTTTTATGTTTTACCCCCTCTCATCTTTTATTTTAAATTTCTCGCACAGAGGCTTAGAGAAACAGTTATTACTTTCATGATTGATTATTTATCAAAGTAATGTTTTTGTTGAATTTGTGGTTAACTTAACTATTTAATGAGTTGTAGGTTTAAAAAAAAATGGTTGTTGTGTAATCATTCCATTAACACCAACTGCAAAGCTACTGTAGACAAATGTGAAGTGCTCAATGTGACTTTTGTGAATGAACTGTCCTGAATTCAATGTGCATAAAGTAGTTTTCAGTTTGTTTGCATTAAGTACTTTTGTTGATGATATTTGCAGGAACTTATCGCTCTACTATTCATTGTGATCGAGTCAAATTATCGCCATTTGGACACAATTTCTTCGGGATATTCAATTGGATCTCTAGAAACTGCCGGAGAGGTCCAGTCTGTTCCAGAGCTGGCAGGGCATCATCATGATAAAAAAATATTTAGAAAATAAAAGTCACTTTATGGTGGTAAAAATTAAGTAGGGGCCTGGTAGAGCTCTTTTACAATTTAGATTTACAAGTGGAATTAGAGGAAGTAAATGCAAATAGACCATTTCAAGCTGTTTCAGGATTTGAGGTCAACCAAAAGATAAACACAATGAGTAAATTCAGAGATAAAGCATCGATTTTGGATTTGTACACAATTTCTTGCAAAGACATTGCAGGAACAGATGATAATGCTAGTGTCGGGAATTCCAGATGCTGATTCTCACAAACGAACAATCTATATATGGTATATCAAGAAACAGCAATCAGAGATTGCAGACCCTCGCCAGGACTTATTTCGTGTGGCAAATAAATGGAAGGATGTACTAAATGAAAAGTCGTTCATTGCAAATGAAAAGTAAAAATTGTCCAGATCTCAATGTCAACGATCTGAAAAGTTGTAAAGGTCAAATGGTCTGAAGTTCTAAAGGTTTAGAGTTATGAAAATGTCTAAATAGATCGAAAGGGTCGAAATGTCTGAAAGGTCTAATGGGCCTTAAAATGTCAAGGAGTTCTCAAGGATGTAATTTAAAGGAATTGTCGGAATACATACATATATAAATACAAACATAGTGTAACGGATTTGGGAAACCGTGCACTGTGTGTGTAATTCATTGTAAAAATACCCCCATTGTAAATAATGTAATGATTCTTGTAAATACCTCCGTTTCATGTAAAGGTCAAAGGTCGTCCCCTTAGCTCGTCCATGTACAAGCACGTAGCCAATCATAGAACCTCTCTATAGTTATTTCTTTATTATGTGTATTAGTTTAAGGCTCTGTTTTCCACTAGTTGACATTGCATTGCACCAAATGAAATAAGATAGGTCCCTTTCAGTTCCCCAATCATCTCTTCAGAGTGCCAGTAACAGTTGGGCTGTTTAAGTTGGCGTTCGTCGCCGTTGCATTGGGCTGTTTTCGGCGGCGTTCGCCACTGTTGCATTGGGCTGTTTTCTTCACCCCAAACTCCATTACGCACGCGGTCAACTCGGGGAAGAAGGGCGTGGCCCGCCCATCGTCATCAGGAGGTGGAGCCAGGAAGCCCTTGCGCCCCACCAGGACTCGGTGGGCACGGCTTGGTAGGGTGTGGCTATGGCTTGGTAGGGCGTGGCTATATAACCCGTCGAGGGAAGCCCCCACCGAGCAGATGATCGAGGGAGCCAGAGGCGTGTCGAGGCAAAAACCAGCCCTGCGCGTGAATCGAAATACGTGTGCCTGCCGCGTGGAACGAAATACGTGTGCCTGCCGCCGCCTTGCTCGCTTCCAGCCCGGAGCGGACCTGTTGCTGTGCCCTGCCAAACCTTCCAGCCCTGTGGTCCCACCTTCTTCTCCCTCCAGCAATTCCTGCTTTCTCTGTCTCACCGAAACCTGGCAACAACCTCTGGACTACTACACACTTAACCTCACCACACCCAATGGATATTCCTACGTCAATAAACCACGCTCGGAGGGCCGAGGTGGTGGAATTGCCGTTATCCACCGTCAAGACATCAAGACCAACCTCATCTCCATCTCATCTGCTCCATCATTTGAACACCTGGCTTTAAAACTCTCTGGTCGCACGCAGTCAGTCATGGCTGTCGTCTACCGCCCTCCCAAACCACACCCATCATTCCTGTCTGACTTCTCCTACTTTCTGACCCAGCTATGTTCCCTCTCCCCCTCAATCCTCCTCCTTGGTGATTTCAATATCCACATGGACTCCACTGACTCCACAATAACCACTGACTTCACTGATTTACTCACCTGCTTTAACCTCACTCAACATGTCGACTTTCCTACCCATATTCGTGGTCACATTTTGGACCTTGTCTGCTCCACTGGATTAAATTTGCACCATCTCTATGGCTCTGACCTCACCCTCTCTGACCACTTAGCCATCACTCTGACCATCAACATCCCCGCCCCAACACCAAGGCATTATCGCACAATCAACTTCCGTAAGCTAAACGCTCTTTCACCTACCTCATTCTCATCCACCCTCTCTGAAAAAATGTCCACTTCTCCCTTCATTGACCTCCACACCCCTTCTGACCTCACTGACTACTACAACCACACTCTCTCCTCCTGCCTTGACCAGCTTGCGCCTGTAAAAACCAAAACAGTTTCTTTCACCCATTCTGCTCCCTGGTTTACCCCTGAACTCCACCTGATGAAAACTCGTGCTCGCCAACTTGAAAGACTCCGCAATAAAACGGGTCTCACAGTTCACTCCCAAGTCTACAAGGACCACCTACAACACTACAAAGATGCCCTCTCCCGCGCCCGCTCTGCCTACTACTCTCAAATTATCCACTCTGGCTCTGGAAACCCAAAAGCACTCTTCTCGACAATAAACAAACTCCTCCGCCCCCTGAACACCACCACCCAGTCATTCACAGTAGACAACTGCATCTCCTTCCTCTCTTTCTTCCAACGCAAAATTGACAACATCTACAACAGCTTGACCACCGCCGCACCCGCTCCCCCTCCAACCACCTGCCCCCCTTGTCCTGCCATCCCCTGTCTCGGTTCTCCCCAATCTCCCCTACTGACCTCTCTGAACTCCTCATAGGAATGAAAACTGCCACCTGCACTCTTGACCCCATCCCCTCCAGCTTTGTCAAAGCCTCCCTCCCTGCTCTCTCTCCACTTATCATTGCAACAATAAACTCCTCCCTGTCTACAGGCATCGTCCCACCTTCCCTCAAAATTGCTGCTGTTACCCCCATTCTAAAAAAACCTGGTCTAAACCCTCACACCCTAAACAACTTCAGACCAATCTCCAACCTACCCTTTCTGTCAAAAGTTTTGGAACGCGCTGTAGCCACTCAACTCAAACATCACCTCTCTGCCAATAACCTGTATGAAACATTCCAATCCGGATTCCGCTCCAACCACAGTACTGAAACTGCTCTCCTCAAAATCACCAACGACCTTCTCCTCTCCTCTGACGCTGGCAACCTCAACATTCTCGTCCTCCTCGACCTCAGCGCTGCCTTTGACACCATCGATCACACTATCCTCCTCACCCGACTTGAATCCACCTTTAACGTTACCGGCACTGCCCTCTCTTGGATTAAATCATACCTCTATGACAGATGCCAGTTCATCTCCATCAATAACTGCAAATCCCCCACTGCTCCCCTCCCCCAAGGTGTCCCCCAAGGTTCAGTTCTTGGCCCCCTCCTCTTCATCCTTTACCTGTCCCTGCTCGGTCACTTAATCCGCCGTCATGGTCTCCAATTCCACTGCTTCGCCGATGACATCCAGCTTTTCATCTCCACCAAGTTCGTCTCCACCGACACCCACTCTATCCTGACAAACTGCATCACTGAAATAAAATCCTGGCTTCAAATCAACTTCCTCAAGCTTAACTGTGATAAATCTGAAATAATCATCATTGGCCCAAAAACGCTCACAAAATCCACCCATAACTTTGCCCTCAACATCGACGGTATCCCAGTATCCACCTCCCCTCACATCCGGAATCTTGGCGTCATCTTTGACCAAACCCTTTCCTTCGACAAATACACTAAACAGATCACAAAGTCAGCCTTCTTTCACCTGAAAAACATTGCCCGTCTCCGCTCATCCCTCTCCTCCACGGCTGCAGAAACCCTCATCCACGCCTTCATCACCTCCCGTCTGGACTACTGCAATAGCCTCCTCTATGGTTCACCCTCAAAAATCACCAATAAACTCCAATACATTCAGAACTCCGCTGCCCGTCTACTCACCCATTCCCGGACCCGTGACCACATCACCCCCGTCCTTTACAAGCTTCACTGGCTCCCCATCCCCCAGAGAATCCAGTACAAAATCCTCCTCTTGACATACAAAGCCCTCCATAACCTGGCCCCATCCTACCTGGCTGACCTCCTCTCCAGACACACTCCCACCCGCAACCTCCGCTCTGCTGGTACAAACCTCCTGACCCCCTCCATCCGGACCAAATTCAGATCCTGGGGGGACAGGGCCTTCTCCATCGCTGCGCCCACCCTCTGGAACTCACTACCTCACACCATCAGAGACTCCTCCTCACTCACCACATTCAAAACATCACTAAAGACCCACCTGTTCAACACTGCATTCAACATTCAACCCACAGCATTTAACCCCTGACTATCTCTTCTCCTTCTCCCTCCTTTTGCTTTAAATATTTCCCTATTGATTCTTGTCTTTTTTGCAATTGTTGTTTTCATGTATTGTTATGCATTATGTTTGCCACTCTGTCAAAGCGCCTTTGGGCTTCTGGAAAAGCGCTATACAAAATAAATGAATTATTATTATTATTATTATTAATTCCCCATTCGTGCGTGTGAGTTTGTTCTGTTCGTGCTGTCCTGGGTATAAGTAAGCCTGTATAAGTTAATAACTGCACTGTGTCTTCTATTTTTCCCTGTAAATTACATTTCTTTTCTTCTCTTGCTTTGGTTGTGTGTAAATAATTAATAAATACCTGTGTTCTTTCTTTACCCCTTTTGCTTCTTCACATCCGTTCGTTTTAGAGGTTTCCACATTGAGTACCTGTGGCACGATTTGGCCAACGCTTTATGAATCGGGTTTAGTCCTTGTTAAATGGCTCGAACCGCGGGCTGCTAAAAACCGCTCGGCAAATAACATCTTGTCCGGGGTTCGAGCGGAGTTACCCCCCTGCCTTGTGGAGCGGGGTAGCTTCAGGATCGGAGACGGCCAGTGCAAATAGAAGGGGGATTAACCCCCCCCCCCCCCCCCGCTAATGGGAGTGCCATACTCTGTTTCCGTAACAATATATATACATACATATATATACAGTCACATGAAAAAGTAAGTACACCCCATGTAAAGTTTTGACTTTTTCAACATATTTCAACATACAGCTATTTGATCTTCATTTCAACAATATTGATAGATAAAGGTGATATAATATAACAAATATCATGAAACATTTACATTTTGTAGTCCATTGTATAATTTAAATAAACATAAATGCAAATTCCACATGTGGAAAAAGTAAGTACACCCTTGGCTCCAATAGGTGGTATTGGCCCCTTTGGCAGAAACAACCTCAAGTGGGCGTTTCTTATAACTGTCTACCAGTCTCGGACATCGACTCAGAGAAATTTTTGCCACCTCCTCCATGCAGAATTCTTTCAGATGTGCGATGTTTGAGGGGTTTATTGCATGCACAGCTCGTTTCAAATCCCCCCACAACATCTCGATGGGATTTAGATCCGGGCTTTGACTTGGCCATTCCAGAACCCTCCATTTCATTCTTTTCAGCCATTCCTTGGTGGATTTACTGGTATGTTTAGGGTCATTGTCATGTTGCAAGGTCCACCTTCGGTTGAGCTTCAACTTTCCGACAGGTGGCCTCACATTATCCTCAAGCGCCCTCTGGTGCAATGAAGAATTCATAGTGGAATCTATGATGGTGAGCTGCCCATGCCCTGATGCAGCAAAGCTGGCCCAAACCATAATATTTCCACCACCATGCTTTACAGTTGGTATCAGGTTCTTGTGGTCAAATGCTGTCTTTGGTTTTCACCATACATGTCTTCTGGTACTGTGGCCAAATAGCTCTACCGTTGACTCATCTGTCCAGAGCACATTGTTCCAGAAGTGCTGGTCTTTACCTCGGTGTTCATTGGCAAACTTTAGTCTTGCCCTGATGTTCTTTCTGGACAGCAAAGGTTTCTTCCTGGCACACCTCCCATGTTGATCAAATTTGTGCAGCCTCTTTCTAATGGTAGACCCGTGCACTTTGACATCAACAGTGGCAAGAGCTACCTGTAGGTCCCGTGATGACATTCTGGGGTTCTTAGAGACTTCTTTCAGCATCATCTTGCGGTCTGCTCTCAGGCTGAACTTGCTGGGGCGGCCCTGCCTGAACAAGTTGGCAGTTGTTTGGAATCTTCTCCACTTGTAGATGATCTTCCGGACAGTCGATGTTTGTTTTCAGATTCTTCTGAGATCTTTTTAAATCCCTTCCCAGACTCGTAGGCATCTATAACATTCTTTCTGAAGGCCTCAGAGAGCTCTTTTGATCTAGGCATGGTGACGCCGCACACTTCAACAACGAAGAGCAAACCAAACGAAATGTCTGATGTTTAAATAAGGCAGGTTCCTCCAAAATCCTCTCTAACGATGTTCTAATCATTTGCACCTGAGCTGGTGCACCTGATTCTAATTTTAGGTATTTGAAGTAGTGATAAATGTAGGGGTGTACTTACTTTTTCCACATGCGAAATTTGCATTATGTTTATTTAAATTATACAATGGACTACAAAATGTAAATGTTTCATGATATTTGTTATATTATGTCACCTTTATCTATCAATATTGTTGAAATGAAGATCAAATAGCTGTATGTTGAAATATGTTGAAAAAGTCAAAACTTTACATGGGGTGTACTTACTTTTTCACATGACTGTACATACATATATATACATTCATATACATACATAACATATAGATATTTTATATATATATATATATATATATATATTGTTGCGGATCTTCGAAGCCCGTTCCCGTTACAAAGGGGAGATTAAACCCCTTTTTTCCCCTGGGTCTTCGAAACTGCGAGACCGAGTCGCCACTTCCGGGCAAACTTGGAAAAGGGTTTCGGGACAGATTCACACGTACCTTTGGTACCCATGCCACAACGGAAGCGGGGATCGAGCCTCGCACGAGCCATGCTTAATTGAGTATGCCCGAGCGGAATGCGTATCACGGGACTTGTGCTGTTACTTCTCTATTGGAACCCGATTAGAGCGATCTTATTCGTACCATGCGAAGCCAATGATGGAAAAGACAAAAGGTCAAATCAGAAGAATGAACAAGATTTATTTACACTATGTACAGGAATTGGTAGAAGGAAAGGGACACAGGGCAGAACTTAGTCAGTCTTATACTAAAATCCCAGACAATGGGCCTACTCACATACACGGGGAGATGGAGGAAAGATGTTCGCACGGCAAACGCACCTGCTTCGGTCGCTCCTGGAACAGCTCACCTGGCGTGGCCCTCTGACGGTCACGGCACATATCCCGGCGAAGGCAAGCAGGAGGGAAATCCTCGCGGCGCGTATGCAGGCAAAAGAAGGCATGAGGAAATCGCGCGTCTGTGGCCCGGTGCGGGTCGTTCTTTACAGCGCGCGATTAATACTGCGCACAGCGCGGGGAGCAGGGCAAAGTTCATGTACAACGAGGTAATTCAGTTCATAGGCGATATGACAATACGAGGCAATACTGACGCGCGTTCTCAACTCATCTCGAACTTGAACTCAGAACTCATCTTCTGAGGTGGGGGCTCGAAGCACGGTTATATGGCCCCACCCCAGCCCGACTCGAATGTTCCATACCCCGCCTCTTGCCGCAGTGGTAAGCCACTCCCCTCGAGCCCTGATTGGCGGCTCGTGCTTACCGATGGCTCCTACTCCTCCTGCCCCAACTTCTTTCGGCCTCATTCGACTTGTTCAGGCCTGCCGCATGGTATTTCAGCGCCAATACCAAACCAAAACACCATACGGACACCTAATTTTCACTGGCCTACTCAACGCAAAACTAACACAGGAAAGGACTACACTTACATTTACTTAAAAATAACTGAACTATCGCGCGGCTACATGTTGTGGTGTAACTA
The DNA here is from genome assembly GCF_964187855.1 of Myxine glutinosa. Lineage (NCBI taxonomy): Eukaryota > Metazoa > Chordata > Myxini > Myxiniformes > Myxinidae > Myxine > Myxine glutinosa. Next base: position 4,541,791 of record NC_136270.1, read on the forward strand.
ACTAAGAGGGGAAATTAACCTTTATTCCAAAACCGCAACACTACACCCCTCCCTCGTCACACTCATCCCCGAGTCGAAACCACCAATGCAACGACCGGTAGAGAGTGACATGCAAAATTAACCTTACTTTTGAATGTGACACATAGGTGTGGTTCCCCTAACATTTACTCTGACCCGTGTGTGCGACAGTTTTAACACTCGATATGTCCCTCCTATTGCGTTGAGCAGCTTCATAACAGTTTCACGCCCACAGCTACCCGAGTATTTCCGGAATTTCAAACTAAACACATCGCTGGTGGGCAGCATTCTTATATTTACAAGCACAAAACTGAACTTTATTTACAATTCTATGACCCAGGACCTGTCCTTTTTGGAAGAGAATATTGGAGGGGAGAGAAAACACAGCAAAAACACACTCATAAATGACACTTGCTGCTTGCTTCTTGCATCTTGCTTCTTGCTTCTTCTGTGTATATATATCAAACCGGCTGGCCCCTTGAGCGGCATACAGGCCATTTTAAACTTCAAGGCCATCTAAACTTACACATCTTCTTATGCCTAGCACACCATAATAAAATGCACAAGAATGCTTTTATTTTGCCAGCAGGGCCAATCTCACATGCGTGGCATTAATGCCACTCAAACAAGTGGTCCGAAGGTGCAAGATGATTTTGCAGCAAAATGCTGCACAGCAGCGGAGCAAGGCCACAAGGCTTGTGGTCCATAAGTGTGAGTGTAACAATGTGCAGCAAAGTGCTGCACAGGTCGGCGGCACGGGTGCAACAAATGTGCAGCAAAAGGATATGGCAGCAAAGTGCTGTGCAGTTCGGCTGCACAGATGTAGCAAGGTGCAGAAGGGATGCTGCACAGGTCGATGGCGCTGCACAGTTCCACCTCCAAAATGGTCCTGGGGTGGGGGAGAGAGACAAGGCACAACAAGCAAAGCGGAAAGCACACAGTGGCACATCGAAAAAAAACAAAGTAATGCAGTGCGAGGGACGCGGAAGAGCGAGCAGAGCAGGCTCGTCCCTATCCGTCCGTACCCACCACCGTCGGCTACACTACCCTAGCCCCCCTTGTATTTACAATCCGTCTATACGTCTTGTCTTCCATAACCCCCTCTAATCCAAATTCGTCTCCCAATCCCTCCCAGGAAGGAAGGGATGGCCAAACGCAATGTCACATCAGGTCATGACGCGTCTCACAATTCAATCAGTCTACAAAGCCCTGGTGTGGAGTTCGTCCTCCTCGGTGACTGGCTGTGGATGGTGCAAAGGGATTTCTCTTTCTAACTACTCTACTGACATTTACACTTTTAAACTACCCGGGGTCGTACCCTGCCAATCTGCCTCTTTAAACTATGTGGTTCAAAGAACCCGAATTCCCATTGCCCACTCTGTGGTGCCACCTGAAATTTGCGTCTCACTACCACAAATTTTCACTCTGTGCCCTTGTACAATTTCGGGGCTGGGTCGTGTGGCTCTACCAGCAGGTCTACCTACCTGCGCACCTCCGCCACTGAAGCCGCCACCCGAGCTTATCTGCTCCTGTGACTACCTAACTGGGGAAGGCCCTCCCTGGCACTTACCCCCTGATGCCCACCTTGGCATTGGGCAACCCGGGTCCTCTCCTGGGATCCTCGGGCCCCACTCACAACTATTCTAACCGGCTCCCAGAGCCTACCTGCGGCCTCACCTGGCCGACAAACTACCAGTGGCGGAGTGCCCCAATAACCATACGCACCAATTAAGCCACACGCCCAGCCATGTCACTGACTCATGCACCCAACCAAACACTTCGTTTCCACTACCCGCACCACAGGTGTCAATATCCATACCAATTTACCTGAGCCCTCTACCTGGCTTTACACTACCCACCCCGGCCTCCGTGAATGGGTTCCACCTCCCCCCATTCACTCCTTCGCACCATGCATTCCACACCTTTTATTCCACCCCAAACATTCCACACCACTTATCTCACACACTATTTATCTCACACACCTTTTGTGCTCATACACCTCAAACACAATTCCATTTGTTCGAAAACACAATTCCTCACACACACAGCATCATCTATCTAACTACTTCCCCTACAACTCGTGCTTCCCCGTCGTCCCTTTACACTATGCACTCCCTTTTCTTTATCATCCGCCTAAGCTACCTACATCCCCTCTATAGGTCAGGTGTCACTACTTAAATCTTGGTCTCTACTGTCTGCTAGATCCCTAGCATTATCCTAGCCCTCCCTCGGCTAGCTTCAGTGCCCCATGGAGGTAACCATCGCTGGCACCCCCATGTGCCTATCACTGCCATCCCCCTAAACTAATGCTCATGGGCCCTGTGTGTGAGGAATGGTGGCACCACCATTCTGCCACGTGGGGGTACATGACTCTCATCAGTCCACTGCGCTACGAGCCTCTCCAAGTGGATGTATCTTGTCACGGCCCGACCCCGAGGGGCCGAGCGATCCATGCGGGTGGTTGGTCTCCTGTATGGGGTGTCCGTCCGGCATTTTCGATCCAAGGGGGGAGGCATGGATGGGCTGAGGTGCAGGGCTCCATCCCGGCGCGGGGCCTCGCGGTCCCACGTACGGTGACCCAGCGGCCACGGTGAGAGCACCGCACCCGACAGGATGCGCGGCTCCGAAAACTCCTACCTCCCCTTGAACCTCGCCGATTGCCTTTGCCGCCACGGCACGGCACCAACCATACAGTGCGGGGGCCGGTACGAATCGTGCACGCCGGTCCTTGGGAGACCGACCCGGCACGGATTCCCTCCAGTCCCTGCCGCACACAACTCACCGGGGGCTCACATCTGATACTCGTCCCGCTAAACGCTACCTCGGTCGGTGTCGATGCTTGAGCCACGTCCTCACACCTCTCGACCCACTCCGCACTCGCACACCCAGGCACCCCCGCGCCTCCCACACACTTCAGTATGCACTCTTTCCGCACACAGTCCGGTGTGCCTTTTTCCTCCACACACTCCTTTACCGCACAACCAGGCGCACATGCGCCCCCCACACTCTCCGCTTTCGCACACTCTCCTTCCACATTCTCTGGTGTGCATTCTTCCTCATGCTTCATACTCGTACCTGCACACCTAGGCGCACTCACTCCATTCACACACTTCATCATCACACACCCTGGCACACACTCTTTTTCCACACTCTCGGGTGTGCACTCCTCCTTCGCACACTCAATCATCGCACACTTTTTCCACACTCTCGGGTGTGCACTCCCCCTTCGCACACTCAATCATCGCACACTCTTTTTCCACACACTCAGGTGTGCACTCCTCCTTCGCACACTCAATCATCGCACACCCTGGTACACACTTTTCTCGCACACAGTCCGGTGTGCCTTCTGGTGCACACTTTTCTATCACACTCTTTTTGTACACATTCCATAACACACTCGTGCTCCTCCCTCTCGGGTACGGACTCGCTCTCACACTCCGTACCAGTCGCCCTCGTACACCGCACAATGGGCCCATCGTGAACGCCTGGGTCTCACCTTTGTCCCAAGCGCACCGAAAACCCATTCGCGCCAAACACATTTGCGCCATTTTTGCAACTCACCTCGGGGACCTCCTTCCCCGGCTGCACCTGCAAACCTTTTATTTCATTAGCAGGCCCAGCATCACGGTGCAAATACAGACTTTGTTCAGGCTCCATAACCTCCCTCCGTGATTTATTTCCTATTTCTCCCGTCTCTTCAATTTCAATTATTTATTTTACCTCCACGATCGCCGGAGCCCATGAAATTTTCTTTTCCAACTCAACCCTCACCGGCGCCCCCGAAATTTCTTTGTCCAATTCGCCGATCGTCGGCTCCTCTACACCACGTGTCGCGACTCCCATAGCCCCGGTCAACTTGGCTGTGCTCCGCTTTACCTCGCTCCCCACGCGTTCCTCACACCGTGTCACCTCGTCACGTACCACCGCGACCTTCCCGCTCAACCTGCGCCCGATGTCCTCCCCCATTTTTTAAATATCCCTCTTTGATGCTGCTTTCATTTTTTCCATATCACATCTGGATTCTTTTATTTCGTTTTCCAATTTTTCCATGTTACACCTTGCTTCGTCTCTCTGGGTGTCCATTTTGTTTTCCAATCCCTTCCCCATTTCTTTCAATTCCCGGGTGGATTTGTCCCCCATTTCTTTCATGTTATCTCCGTCTTGATCATATAGGCCTTAATTTGTGCCAAAAATAATTGCAAGTCCCCTGATACCGTGGGCTCGGCTTCCGCCGCCACGTGTGAGGCGCCGCCATTTTCTTCGCCAGCGATACCGCACCCTCATCAATTTTCCCTTCGTCTACCAACTCCTCCTGTGGGTCCTGGGTCATCAATTCTTCTTCTTCTACCCCCACCGGCATTTGACCGCCTTGGCCAGCCATGGTACGAATATAAATTTGATTCTTAAACTAAATTTCGTTCGCTGGTAATTTGGAGCCATTTCGTCCCAAAAAAATTTTTAGGGTTCAAATCCCACTCCTGACACCAAATTGTTGCGGATCCTCGAAGCCCGTTCCCGTTACAAAGGGGAGATTAAACCCCTTTTTCCCCCTGGGTCTTCGAAACCGTGAGACCGAGTCGCCACTTCCAGGCAAACGTGGAAAAGGGTTTCGGGACAGATTCACACGTACCTTTGGTACCCACGCCACAACGGAAGCGGGGATAGAGCCTCGCACGAGCCACGCTTAATTGAGTACGCCCGAGCGGAATGCGTATCACGGGACTCGTGCTGCTACTTCTCTATTGGAACCCGATTAGAGCAATCTTATTCATACCATGCGAAGCCAATGATGTAAAAGACAAGACGGTCAAATCAGAAGAAAGAACAAGATTTATTTACACTATGTACAGGAATTGGTAGAAGGAAAGGGACACAGGGCAGAACTTAGTCAGTCGTATACTAAACCCAGACAATGGGCCCACTCACATACACGGGGAGATGGAGGAAGGATGTTCGTGCGCCAAACGCGCCTGCTTCGGTCGCTCAGGGACAGCTCACCGGTGTGGCCCTCTGGCGGTCACGGCACGTATCCCGGCGAAGGCAGGCAGGAGGGAAATCCTTGCGGCGCATATGCAGGAAAAAGAAGGCAGGAGGAAATCGCGCGTCTGTGGCCCGGTGCGGGTCGTTCTTTACAGCGCGCGATTAATACTGCGCAGAGCGCGGGGAGCAGGGCAAAGTTCGTGTACAACGAGGTAATTCAGTTCATAGGCGATTCGACTCAATACGAGGCAATACTGACGCCCGTCCTCAACTCATCTCGAACTTGAACTCAGAACTCATCTTCTGAGGTGGGGGCTCGAAGCAGGGTTATATGGCCCCGCCCCAGCCCGACTCAAATGTTCCAAACCCCACCTCTTGCCGCAGTGGTAGGCCACTCCCCTCGAGCCCTGATTGGCGGCTTGTGCTTACCGATGGCTCCTACTCCTCCTGCCCCGCCTTCCTTCGGCCTCGGTCGACTTGTTCAGGCCTACCGCGTGGTATTTCAGCGCCAATACCAAACCAAAGCGCCATAAGGACACCTAATTTTCACTGGCCTACTCAACGCAAAACTAACACAGGAAAGGACTACGCTTATATTTACTAAGAAATAACTGAACTATCGCGAGGCTACATGTTGTGGTGTAACTAACTAAGAGGGGAAATTAACCTTTATTCCAAAACCGCAACAATATATTATATATATATATATATATATATATATATATATATATATATATATATATATATATATATATATATATATATATATATATATATATATATATTGTTGCGGAGATGAGGACTGTATTTTTTTGATTGTGTGCTGTACTATTATTATTATTGGTTATTCTGCGCCCCCCTACCTCCGGAGCTGTGTAAAGGTGAAAGGGCATCCCATAATTAGTCCACAAGCATACACGTCAGCCAAGTAATAGAATACCCCTGTTGATAGTTATCTCTTATTCTGCGTTCTAGGGTAAGGCTGTGTCTCCCATTAATTGAAGTACTCCATTGCACCAGTGAAAGAGAATAGATCCCCTTTCATTCCCATCCCCAAAATCCCCATTTCCTTCACATCCCCTCTCGTCATTGCTGAGCCTCGATTGCCCATATTACCTCCCCTCCAATAACCGCCATTGACCACATGTGCTCGAATCGGAGAAGAAAGGCGTGTCTCCACCTCGTCATAGAGGGGAAGAGGGGCGTTGCCCGCCCGTCGTCATCAAGGGTGGAGCCAGAGGGTCGCGCGACCAACCAGGGCCGAGGTGAGCACCCCGATGGGCGTGTCCTAAAGGCCGGCGGCTTAATCGCCGGAGGCGTGATAAAAGCGCGCACGCAAGGAAGCAAGTGAGTCGGTTGCCAGAGGGAGTTGGTCGTCAAGAAAGAGGGTCGTGAGGAGTCAGTCAGTGGAGTCGGTGGTCAGTTGGTCTGAGTTGGTTGAGAGTCGGTTGCCAGTAGAGGGTCCGTGAAGAGTTGGTCACAAAGAGTTGGTCACAAAGAGTTGGTCGTCAAGAAAGAGTCCTGAAGCTTGTGAGGGACCGTCACACCAACCCCCCAAGCTCCGCGTTGGCTCCACCAAGCGTTCAGCTCCACCAAGCTCCGCGTTGGCTCCACCAAGCATTCAGCTCCACCAAGCTCCGCGTTGGCTCCACCAAGCGTTCACCTCCACCAAAGCTCCACCAAGCGTTCACCTCCAGCCATCCACCTCCTGCCATTCCTGTCATTCCCTGCGTGAGTCTGTCTTTTGTTTGTTCTGTCCTGGGTTAATTAAGACTGTAGGTAAGCTAGTATTTTCCCTGTGTCACCTGCGTCTTATGTGCTTGTAAATAAACGTGACTGCTTTCTTTTTGCTTGTGTGTAAATAGTCAATAAATTCAGTAGTATTTCCAAACCTTTCTTTGCCTTCGTTTTCCTCTTTGCATTGCGTCGTTTTCGTCTTTTCCCTCATTGACTAGCTGCGGTGCGATCCGGCCAACGTTTGGGTGGAATCGGGTGAGTCGGGGATCCTGTTAGGTCGCGGTAATACACCACCGCTCGGTCATCATAACATCTAAACCGCGATCTGTAACAATATATATATATATATATATATATATATATATGTATATATATATATATATATATATATATATATATATATATATTGTTATGAATTTGGTAGAGCAACATCTAGAGCTAGGTAGATCTGAATAGGTAGGTATTCGGCTGTCGTGACAGGGACGCTACATGTAATAAGTTCTTGATGTTTAGGCATTTGTCGGGGGAAGATGTACGATTGTGGATCTACCTGGAGGTTCGAGTGTTAAATAGTGAGGGATTAAAGGTAACGCCCCTGTGAGTTTCACCTAGTAGTCAAACCTTTGTCCATTATGGCACTGCAAACCACATAAACATTAGTTAGGTCCTTAGCGCAACATTAAATAATTCCTTTCCCTGACAATGACTTCGGAACAAATGGACAGGAAACCAGGCCAAAACCACCGCCACAATTGGCCGCCACCATTTACACCTCCAAAGCCTACAAACCTCGCCTGGCACGTGTTATAACACAAGGACCGCGGGGTCGGGGACGGGAGAGTGGAGCGATGCCGCAGAGGGCGTGACCTGGGCGAGCCGGCGAGTTGGGAGGCTATTATTGGCTGAGGGGTGCGCCAATGGGACGTCATCGGCGAGAGATATATTCGACGGTCGGACGCCATTTTGAGAGAGAGTTCGTTGGAGTTGGCAGTTGGCACTGAACAGTTGGACTTGGCTGCCAGCACTCCCGAAGAGAGTCGAGTCGAGTCAAGTGGAGTTCGTTTGCTTTGTGCAGCCCTGCGTTGGACCGTTGGAGCAAAGGAGCTCGTGGTGTGGGTGGGCCGTTGAACCGACGAGGCCTGGTGGCACTTGGAGGCGGACGGAGAGGGCCGCGGGGCCGTGGAACTTGGAGTAAGGCGTGCCACGGGACGAAAGGAGCCGGGTGTTGGACGGCGGTCACCAAGACGACAAGGACGAGATAAGGCCGTACCCGCGAATACACTTTGCATAAAACTAAAAGACGTGTTATTTTCGTATTCACCTCCCTCGTATCGTGTTTGATATCTGTTGTGTGTGGGATCCCAATTTAGGCTTATTCGAGTTATTAGTATTACCGGCGCGGGCTTTTTCACTGTCTTTACTTATAAATAATAAATCCTTATATTATTTTCTGTATATATCTGAACGCAGTTTTCCTGGGTGTTTCATTTTAATAGATAGGGCTGCGGAGCTTGCTGTGTCTGCCCTTCCGCGCGTTTAACTTTGTGTTGAGTTTGAATCCGCCATTGAGTTTTCGCCTCGGGAGTGTAAAGTCTCGCAATCGGCCATCCGTAACTGTGGTGTTAATCACGGTTGCGTAACAATATATATATATATATATATATATATATATATATATATATATATATATAGTTGCGGTTTTGGAATAAAGGTTAATTTCCCCTCTTAGTTAGTTACATATATATATATATATATATATATATATATATGTATATATATATACACATATATATATACACACACACACACACACACACACACACACACACACACACACACACACACACACACACACACACACACACACACACACACACACACACACACACACACACACACACACACACACACACACACACACATATACATACACAGTCACGTGAAAAAGTAAATACACCCCATGTAAAGTTTTGACTTTTTCAACATATTTCAACATACAGCTATTTGATCTTCATTTCAACAATATTGATAGATAAAGGTGATATAATATAATAAATATCATGAAACATTTACATTTTGTAGTCCATTGTATAATTAAAATAAACATAAATGCAAATTTCACAAGTGGAAAAAGTAAGTACACCCTTGGCTCCAATAGGTTTTCTTGCCCAATAGGATGTGATATGAAAAAATGTATTGCCCCCTTTGGCAGAAACAACCTCAAGTAGGCGTTTCTTATCACTGTCTACCAATCTCTGACATCGACTGGGAGAAATTTTTGCCCACTCCTCCATGCAAAATTCTTTCAGCTGTGCGATGTTTGAGGGGTTTCTTGCATGCACAGCTCGTTTCAAATCCCCCCACAACATCTCGATGGGATTTAGATCCGGGCTTTGACTTGGCCATTCCAGAACCCTCTATTTCTTTCTTTTCAGCCATTCCTTGGTGGATTTACTGGTATGTTTAGGGTCATTGTCATGTTGCAAGGTCCACCCTCGGTTGAGCTTCAACTTTCTGACAGATGGCCTCACATTTTCCTTAAGCACCCTCTGGTACAATGAAGAATTAATAGTGGATTCTATGATGGTGAGCTGCCCAGGCCCTGCTGCAGCAAAGCTGCCCCAAACCATAATATTTCGACCACCATGCTTTACAGTTGGTATCCGGTTCTTGTGGTCAAATGCTGTCTTTGGTTTTCGCCAAACATGTCTTCTTGTTCCAGAAGTGCTGGTCTTTGCCTAGGTGTTAATTGACAAACTCTAGTCTTGCCCTGATGTTCTTTCTGGACAGTAAAGATTTCCTCGTGGCACACCTCCCATGTAGATCAAATTTGTACAGCGTCTTTCTCATGGTAGACTCATGCGCTTTGACGTCAACAGTGGCAAGGGCTACCTGTAGGTGCCGTGATGACATTCTGGGGTTCTTAGACTTTTTCCAGCATCTTGTGGTCTGCTCTCGGGCTGAACTTGCTGTGGCGGCCTGGCCTGAACAAGATGGCAGTTGTTTGGAATCTTCTCCACTTGTAGATGATCTTCCGGACAGTCGAATGATTGATTTCAAATTGTTTGGGGATCTTTTTAAATCCCTTCCCAGATTCGTAGGCATCTATAACCTTCTTTCTGAAGGCCTCAAAGAGCTCTTTTGATCTAGGCGTGGTGACGCCGCACACTTCACCAACAAAGAGCAAACCAAACTAAATGTCTGAGGTTTAAATTAGACAGGTTCCTCCAAGATCCTTTCGAACGATATTCCAATCATTTTCACCTTAGCTGGTGCACCTGATTCTAATTTTAGGTATTTGAAGTAGTGATAAATGTAGGGGTGTACTTACTTTTTCCACATACGAAATTTGCATTTATGTTTATTTAAATTATACAATGGACTACAAAATGTAAATGTTTCATGATATTTGTTATATTACATCACCTTTATCTATCAATATTGTTTAAATGAAGATCAAATAGCTGTATGTTGAAAAAGTCAAAACTTTACATGGGGTGTACTTACTTTTTCATGTGACTGTACATATAAGTCGTGGCCAAAAATATTGGCACACTTGAACTTTCTTCAACTAATTCACAATTTTGCTCTAAAAATAAGTTGAAATTGACAAAAGCATTTGGTCTCCACAATTATTTATTTCACTGTTAGTATCACAGAATCTTTATTTTTTATTCGGAACTCAATATATCCTTTTAAATCAGACAAAAAGAAATGGCATTGACAAAATTATTGACACCCAAGACTTAATATTTGGCAGCACAGCCTTTGGACAAAATAACTGCAGTCAAGCGCTAGCTATAGCCATGAATGAGCTTCCTACACCTCTCTACTGGCAGTTTGGCCTACTCCTCTTGTGCAAACTGCTCAAGTTCTTCCAGATTTGAAGGGTGCCTTCTCCCAACTGCTGTTTAATGGCATTTAGATCTGGACTCATTGCTGGCCACTTCAGAACAGTCCAGCGTTTTGTTTTGAACCATTCCTGGGTGGTTTTGAAGTATTTGGGGTCATTGCCCTGCTGCGAGACCCATGAACATTGACGGAGACCCAGTTTTCTGACACTGGTTTTGTGTTTTTGTTTTTGTATACAGGACACACAAAACATACAATAAAGGGAGCAGGAGACAAGATGGGGAGAGAGAGGGAAGCACACAAGTACAACAGCAGAGAACAGCGACAACGGGAGATCTGTGGGAGGGAGGGGGCTTGGGGGGAGGAGGCAAGGGAAGGCGGGGGGAGGGGTGGGAGAAGTATAAAACACATGGACACTGCTAGAACTTCCGGGAAAGACAGAAGTCGTTATTTCAAAAAACGTGGATCTGGGGTTGAACATTGCACTCCAAAATGCCTTGGTAATCTCCTGATTTAATGATGCCGTGTACACATTCAAGGCACCCAATGCCAGAGGCAGCACAGCAATAACCAAAACATCACTGAACCTCCTCCATGTTTAACGGTCGGGAAGGTGTTCTTGTCTTTGAAGGCTTCATTTTGTTTTCTGTAAACATAGAGATGATGTGCTTTACCAAAAAGCTCTAATTTGGTCTCATCTGTCCACAGGCCATTCTCCCAGAAGGATTTAGGCTTGTTCTGGTTGTTTTGGCAAACTCCAGTTGGGCTTTCTTATGTCTCTCTCTCTCTCAGCAGTGAGATCTTCCTGGATCTCCTATCATAGAACCCCCTTTCATTGGGTTGGCGACAGCGGTTGAGTTGAAACTGTCGTACCTTATGTCTGAAGGTCAGCTTGAATCTGTTTGGCAGTTGATCCAGGTGCTTTCTCCACCATTCAAACAATCCTTTGCTGCAATCTACGATCAAGTTTTCTCTTGCGGTCACATCCAGGGAGGTTGGCTACAGTGCCATGGGCCTTAATCTTCCTGATAACATTGCGTACGGTGGTCACAGGAACATCAAGGTCTCTGGAGATGGACTTGTAGCCTTCAGATTGTCCATGCTTGGGTACAATCTTGTGTCTGACCTCCTCAGACAATTCTCTGGTTTTCTTTATTTTCTCCATGCTCATTGCGGGAGACACAGTGACACAAAACAGCAGAATGACTCCTCTTCTCTACTCAAACTGGTTGAATGAGTGATTTTTCTATTGCAGGTACCTGCAACTCACCATATGCGAGTTAAATTACAAAGTAAAGGAGAATCACCTGCTTGAAATCCAATTATTTCTAACAACTTCTAAAAGGTACCAATAATATTGTCCAGGGCATCTTAGGATTTCTGTGTGGAATAAACTAAGATTTTGTTTTAATTTTTTTCAGCTGTTTTTTGTTTCGTTCCAATGCAAACCAAAGAAATACATTCATGGATACCAAAATATTTTTTAATTTCAACAATTTTCTGGAAGAAATGGTGCATTATTTCAAAAAAGTGCAAGGGTGCCAATATATTTTGGCCACGACTGTATGTGATACACATACAATGAGAAGTACTTTGACTTAAAACAACATTTTGGTAATGAACTAAAATTGAAAAAATGAAATGAGTGGCATGGTTTAAAATATCCATAACCATGTTTTAAATGCTCACAAAACTTTTATATATAGTTATTTATTTTGGCCACGACTTCACAATATATATATATAGTTATTTATTTATTTATTGGTTTTGATTTGCTTGCAATCTAATATGCCACGTTTATGGCAAATGCAGATAAAATAAGCGACGTTATAATTTTACTGAAAGCTATCAAATCAAATCGATCATTCTAAGTTACAATATCATGACATTTCCAATTCCATTGGTCAATAATTGGTCATCAGGGCAATCAATGCCTTTGATAAAAGAAACAAGGAGTGTGCACAAATAAATTCTGAGATTTGTCGACATCTTAAAAACAAACGATTCCTGGGGACGACATTGTGCGTGTTTCTCTAGGCCTGGCTTCAAGCATGCTGCTGTTATCCTCCAGACGTCTGGAGCACAGCACGATTCGTCTCTTGTGTGAAATGCGTTTTAAACCTCAAGGTCTTTACTCCTTTATGAACCTTTAAAACGCATTTCCAGACAAAACTTGCTACCACGACTTTGAATGTGAAGCCTGTTTTGCCCGTGGCTGTTTCATCGTTCATTGTTCTGTAAACTCAATATGAACGGTTTTCTTTCGAAAGTTGGATCTTGAAAAAACAAAATGCAAATGTTTCCGTAAAGCACAAACTGGTATAACGATCAAACAAGGACACAGACTTGTTCACCCTTTTGGCCTTAAATATATTACTGTCAATTCTCCCTCTGAGACCTAACCTGTGTTTGTGATGCAATCATCATGGACATGTGGGGTTGCAGAATAATTAATAAATCACGCTTTGGTGAGAGGTCAAAGTGCAGGATACAGAAACAGAGACTGTCTCTCTCAAAATCGACGATTTACAAAAAGTATTCTGCTTCTGACTCCCTCGGCATACAGGTGTTCCAAGTGAACTCGCTCCAAAGCCAAGGAGACCACTCCAGATTGTTCTCATGCACCTGGTGTAATTTTTATCAACACGAGTGATGGATGTTCCACATGACCATTCCTGTGTCTTCTTGTGCATTTTTTGTGCTCCAATATCAATTTCCCGTTTGTATTCAAGTGTTTGTAGGTCTCGACAATGAACTCTTTTGAGTCTTTCTTTTCTTCTCCCCTCTTGCCCCCCCCTCCCCACCCTCCTGTCCATCTTCCCCCCCCCCCCCCCCCCCCCACTCACCAACCCAATTCTTTTTTTTTTACTCCATCGCTCTCAACCCTCCTCCAATCCCACTGGCCAAGGCTAATTGTTGAGCTTGGGATTCAAATATGCAGTGAATTATTCCAGATGCACGGTCTATTTATACCAAGTATTGTAAAACATAAATAATGTTTAACTTGCTAATTAAACCTAACATCGACTATGACAAGCTTTCCCTACTTCCTGGGTGTATGGGTATGAGGGGATAACATTGGGACAGAGCGGGATGAGTTGGCTACATGAGATTTGGAGGAACGAGTCTGGTTGCACAGTCTACCGCAAGATTAGCAATATGATGATATTGTAGCGACCCATGGGTCCCCCAAAGCTCGAGACCAGCAACAGAATCTCCTGGCCCAAGCCGGTGACGTAACCGGCGGCCAAACCGCGGCGCCGAGGTTATAATCCTTTGCACCTGTCGGTCACATGACCACCAAAGCGTGCCTCGCCTGAGAGGCGTGGCTTTGGTTCTGATGTATGCTTTTTGGTTTGGATATATATGCGAACCAGATAAACGGGCTTTCAGAGTTCTCGAGATGATTATACAATAAACATCTTCTCGGACGAGTTTGTGTCTTGTCCGTCACTTCGTCCGTCTCAAGCAGGAGCGCTGCTCCTTCAATATCCGGCCTGCTCAAGTCTGGCCACACCAGTTGCAAGCCTTCGGCGCGACGTAAAGTTGGCCCTCGGCCTTGCTGTTTCTCCCTTCTCCTACTGCTCGTTTTATGGAGCGTCCTTTATATCCATTCTGAGTTCTAGCCTTGACTATGTATACAAAACATCGGGGCAATACCACTGGCACTCACCTGGTAGCATAAACAGTATACTGCACCGACTAAGGGTATTTTACACCAACTTCAATGGTTGCTAGATGACAGGGCAGCTTGAAGAATCATACTAACATAATCATAAGACTTTAAACAAAGAAAAACATACCTATTTTGGGGGGCAACCCCACCTCCCCCAACCCCATATACCTCCTAAGACCCCAATTTTTCTAATACCTTGAACAAACATTGGTACATCATGGGTGATGAAGGTTGTGGTGAAGTTTCATCGAAAATGCGTATGTAGTTTCTGAGAAAAAGCAAATACCTCTTTTGGGGGGGGCAAATACCTATTTTGGGGGGCAACCCCCCCCGTCCCCGTAAGCCCCTAAAGGGGCAGATTTTTTTTAATGCCGTGAACATACTTTGGTACATCACAGATGGTGAAGGTTGTGGTGAAGTTTCATCGAAATCGTGTGTGTAGTTTTTGAGAAGAAAGCAAATACCTATTTTGGGGGGCAACCCCCCATAGACCCCTAAAGGGAGATTGTTTTAATGCCGTGAACAAACTTTGGTACATCAAGGGTGGTGAAGGTTGTGGTCAAGTTTCATCAAAATTGTGTGTGTAGTTTCAGAAAAGAAAGCAAATACCTATTTTGGGGGGTCAAACCTGGACACACTTTGACCCCTCGTAGAGCCCCTTAGACTTTGATTTTCTTAGCGCCTTGAAAAATCTTCGGTACATTACGGGTGATGAAGGTTGTGGTCAAGTTTCATCGAAATAGTGTGTGTAGTTTCAGAGGAAAAAGAAAATTCCTATTGGGGGGGTGGGGGGGGTCAAACCTGGATACACTGACCCCGGTAAACCCCGTTCGACCCCGATATTTTTAATGCCGTGAACAAACTTTAGTCACAACACAACAAAAATAATTTGTCCCAAATTTGGTCGCAATCCCATCAGCGGTTTCGGAGAAGAAATTTCAAGTGTTTACGGACTGACAGACGGACTGACAACGCGCCATCGCATAAGCTCCCTTGAACTTCGTTCCAGGTGAGCTAAAAAGAATTAACGCTGCCCCTCGGTCAGGTTAACCTTCCATGTTGATAAAGCTTGCTGCTGGACCACAACTGTCTCACCACAGGATTCAGTGCAACAAGGTGGAGAGAATTGCTAGCACAGCAGCAGATGGGATGGAATAAACTGGCGTGTGAGAAAAAGAGTTCAGTAGGTTTTTATGGAAGTATTCCCAGGTGGAATTGATATTACATACTATGGAGATGGCAGCCCAATCATCTTGTGAGCATACAGATTGTAGTCCATGGCAGTTGACCTGTGCAAATAACCAGATTCTGTGGCATTGAGGTTGTTTTCCAACAATAGCCAGAGTTATTTTGGCTTTGATAAGAAGGTTGTTAAATGAGCCAATTGAGGCAGAAGAGCAACAGGAAAGGTTGGATGGAAAGTTTGACATTACCAAGTCCACAAGGAAAGATGTACCAGTTAGTACAGATCCAGGTTGTCAAGGTACAGATCAATTCACATTTCAGTTTGTGCATTTGAAAAGAGATTTTGCATCCGCAGCATTGTAGATGAAACAATTTGCTCAATGCTACATACTTAAGGCCTCGTTGTAGATTTTAGCCCATCATCATGGATTTTGTTTTACGTGAGTACAGAACAGTCAAATGTGCACAACGCAAACTGACTAACTGTACATGATACTGAAAGCCAAGATCTAATCATGCAAACCCAACTGCAAATACTTTGGCTGACCTGTCAAGGTAAACATTTTGGAATAGTGGTTTCGTTCGATTTCATGTATAAACTTTTGTGATTTCGAAAGTCGTTTTCACATCAAGATACTGCAAGAGAATTGCTGCCAGGGTTGATTGTTTTTCCCCATTTTGTAAACACATTGTTTCACAACAATAAAGTGGGGAGTGATTCGAGAACCAGAAGCACTGGGACTATAAGATAAAGCAGAAAAGAGCCACAAATGTTAGGACAGCGCATATGAGCACAGGTTGGGTTTGGGTTGCTCAAGAATCATTATTTTTGCAATCAAAGCACCAGTATATAAAAGTTGTGTCTTCAACCGAATTCTGAGTTCTTCAACCAAAACAACCGAATTCTTCAACCGAACCAACTGAATTCTGTCTTCAACCGACTGGCAGGAAATTGGATCAGGATGGAGCAAGCAACCTTCAAAGTGCTTCTGCAAAGTAAGTTCAATTTACGTTGAACTATTCAGGCAGATATATATATATATATATCTCTTCTATCATTTATTTATATATATAAAAGAAAGTTTTTGTTTGTTTGTTTGTTTGTTTGTCTGCACGCTCTAATCTCCTGAACGGTGAAAGATAGGAGGAAACCTCTGAAACAAAAAATGTCGGGACGGGCTCCGGGAAGGTTATAGGCTCGGTGGCGAGGCCGGTCGAGGCCACCTCGGCCAGGCTGGGCCCATTTCGGAATTAAAAGCTGAGCTGAATTATAGTAGTCAATCTTCTACGGCCGCGAGTAAAAGCTGAATTATAGTAGTAAATTCATTCAAAAAGAACCCGGGCAACGCCGGGTGCATTCAGCTAGTATATACTGTATATATAACAAACAGGAATAAATTCCTATGTGGGGCGAGTGTGAAAACGTTCTGACATAACCCGGGACATTTACCTGGTGTTTAAAGGTGAAAAGGCATCAATTTACTTCCACAGAACGAGATCTGCGCAAATGGTTTTCAATAAATTATCAATTTGCATAATCCTTCTTCAATTTGCACTAATTGGTTGTTTGGTATGTGATATTTGGGTTTAATATGCATACTTCCGTTGTTTCATTCACCTGTTTAGTGTTCCTTTCCGAACCATTCGTTTATATTGGTAATAATGATAATAAAATATAAATATTTGATATTTATCAAGCGCACGTATTAAGCACATGATGTGAACTATCTGTCAACGTGGGCACTCAAGATGCACCAATTCATTCAAATATATAACACTCGATTCACAAAAAATCATATTTAATTTAATTAGACCTACTTATCTATAATATACAACTGTCTAAGTAGAAACAATATCGAACTAGAGTGCATCTGAAAATGCAATGACCGTCCGCATCTGTTTGTATCCAAATGTCTTCTTTTTCGATAAGCGAAAAATAATGAAAACGGCAAAAAAAAAAAAGAAGAAGATTTTATGTAGCCTTAACCTTTGAGCTTTAGATCTACAAAAATTATCAGCTTCTAGCTTTTGATTAGTGAACCAATTCTGTGACCAAATATGCAAATTCTTAAAATTTCAGGTCGATTGGATGAAAATTGATGTTTTTTTTAATGCAACCTTGACCTTTTAATCTAAAAACACAATCGACTCACACCTTTTCATTAGTGAACCAATTCAGTGACCGCAGATAAGCAATTTCTATAAATTTCAGGTCAATCAGGTGAAAATTGCTGATTTTATGCAACCTACACCTTTGACCTTTTGAGATTGAAAAACAATAAACTCCTAACTTTTGATTAGTGAACCAATTCTGTGACCAAATATGCAAATTCTTCAAATTTCAGGTCAATCGGGTGAAAATTGGTGATTTTACGCAACCCTCACCTTTACCTTTTGATCTAAAAACAATCGACTCCTGCCTTTTCATTAGTGAACCAATTCAGTGACCCAATATGCAAGTTCTTAAAATTTCAGGTCAATCGGGTGAAAATTGGTGATTTTACGCAACCCTCACCTTTACCTTTTGATCTAAAAACAATCGACTCCTGCCTTTTCATTAGTGAACCAATTCAGTGACCCAATATGCAAGTTCTTAAAATTTCAGGTCAATCGGGTGAAAATTGGTGATTTTACGCAACCCTCACCTTTACCTTTTGATCTAAAAACAATCGACTCCTGCCTTTTCATTAGTGAACCAATTCAGTGACCCAATATGCAAGTTCTTAAAATTTCAGGTCAATCGGGTGAAAATTGGTGATTTTACGCAACTCTCACCTTTACCTTTTGATCTAAAAACAATCGACTCCTGTCTTTTCATTAGTGAATCAATTCAGTGACCCAATATGCAAGTTCTTAAAATTTCAGGTCAATCGTATGAAAATATGACTGTGACGCTGACCTTTGACCTTTTGAACTTTGAGACGTCCCCTCATGAAATAAGATCAATGAAACAATATCAAATGAACTGTGAATTAAATTTTTTCAATGAAAACTCTATTTACTCGTATTTGCGATTACGTACCATAAACGCACGCATACGGACGATATTTATGCTGGTTCAAACAAAGCAAAATTTGTTACCTGCAAATGACATTATACATCTCTCGATTTGGATTCGTAAATCACTACATATACGAGCTGAATCATGTGTATTTATGTGCGTGCGTCCGTGTTTTACACAGGAATAATCGTGATTTGTCTGCTGGTGATGAGCATCAGTGATGTTGGGAAGGCCTTGGTGAGTCAGAACTGATAAACAAGTGTAACTTATAACGTTTGTACAATTATTACCCTCACCAGAGAGGGTATTGCATTTGAGTCTGTTTGTCTATCTGTTTGTCCGCACAGAATAAATATGATTTTCTCTGCAACCGTTAGTCCAATTGACAGGAATTTTTCACCAGAGGTGCACCTCCTCCGGTAGAATTTTAAATAATTATGACGTCATAGCTCACGTGGTACGCGTGCCATCTTCGAAAAACTGAAAAACTTTGCACTGCTCCGAAAGTTCTTTGCACATCTCCGAAAGCGTTGCATAAGAAAAATTGAGACATGACTCATTGTAAAGAAATCTCCATTGGAAATAACATATGTTAATGATGATGTCATAGGTGCCTCCATTATGACGTCATAATTCGACACTACCACACTTCATCCAATGAAGATGAAATTTGTTGAGTCATCTAGGGATAAATTAGTGGAGACAAAAAAAAAGATAAGGTCATAGGTCACGTGGTACGGGCACCATCTTGTAAAAAAACGAAAAACTTTGGACCTCTATCTCCCAAAGCGCTGCATAAAAAAATTGAGACATGGCTCATTGTAACGAACTCTTCATGGGGAATAATATATGTTAATGATGATGTCATAGGTGTCTCCATTATGATGTCATAAGTCAACAAGTGCAAAACTTCTTCCAATCAAGATTAAATTTATTGAGCATCATCTAGGGATAAATTGGAGGAAAAAAACAAACAATGATTACGTCATCAGTCACGTGGTTCGGCCGCCATATTTGTTTCACCACAAAGCCTTTAAAAAACACTAAAAACACGTCCTGACGAGGGTCCGCAATCTCTGATTGCTCTTTCTTGTTTGTTGTTGTAAAAGTGATAAAAGCATGATATGTATTATTCTCACACAGAAAAAAAACAAGTCTTTTGTGGATATTGAACTATTTAAAATAGATAAGGCAATGTTATCTAAAAGGTGGCACAAATTTGAAATTGTTCCTGTTGAATATTATTCTGATCACACCCTCCATAACCTCATACTTTTATACTTCGGCCGAACACAAAATACTTATTTTCGATTTCTGAACAAATTCCAAATCCCTGCTCTCCCAATGGGGGCATTGCATCGGCAGCACAGCTGTGCCCCACTCAGCCAATGATGCTACATAAAAAATAAAAAGAATAAAGAAAAAAAATAGGAAGTGGGAAAATGGAAAAACAATTTCCTTGGTTTGAGAAATAGCAGTTGTGGATATGAACAGTTTTGTTCTTGGATTATATAAAAGTAATACAACGATTTTAATAAAAAAATGTTTGCAAGGTTTGTTCTTTTTGGGGTCAGGTTCACATTAATCAAGGATATCAGTATTGGCTTACAAGGTTTCACAATGAATATTAACGTTATGGTTCCCAACGCTTTGTTTTTGTTTCAGTTGGGTACGTCAATCGCAAGGACAGCCGACAGCCATATTGGTGGCACCAAGTGGGCCTACTCTTCATCTCATAGGACTGGCAGAAATACGAACAAATGCAACATCTTTGTGGCAGATCTGATGCGTGAGGCAGGAGGATCTGTGCCTCAGAGGTGAAAAGCAATTTGTGAAACAAAATCTGTCTTCTTGCCTCATCAATTCTTGCAATATCACACGTCGTACAAGTAACGTGCAGTGAAATCTGTCACCCCATCTGATTATGTCCACTTTATAATCTTCAATGTCTGTATATCAACATGCTGTATTGCTCCTTATGATGTTTTAATGGTCTCCTCCAACCTCCTTCATCGCTCTGCTCCCGCCCTCAAACTCCGCACTGTGCCTCATCCAATCACCATCAAACATTTTGTCCTCCTCCTTCCCTTTCTCCCAGGTCTTCTGAAATCTCTGACACAATCAACAGCTCTCCCGACCCCCCCCCTCCTCTTCTCTCATCTTACCCCCACCTCCCCCTGCTCTTCCTCATCTTACCATACCCCTCCCCTGTATCCGATGCTCCCCCTTCCTCTTCCTCAACGGTATGGAACTCAAACATCTGGGGCCTTTGCTCAAACCTGATTTATCTCTCCATACAGGTTGCTTCTGACAAACCAGAATTAATCTGCTTAACAGAAACTTTCCTCCTTCAAGGTGTCTCTGATTCCTTAATATCTCTCCCTGGTTACTCCCTCATCCGGTATGATAGACCTGAGCCTCGTCCTGGAGGTGGGGTTGCTATCTTTATCAAAAACACTCTTCCTCACTCTCCCTGCACTGCCCTCTCTCCACCTCACCCCTCACCCTCACTTCCTCTCTAGTCGTAGTCAACGTGTGGCCCTGAATGGGTTTCTCTCATCTCCTCTTCCTGTTCAGGCTGGAGTTCCCCAAGGCAGTGTTCTGGGCCCTGTGCTTTTTCTGGTCTTCATCAATGATCTCTCTGACTCTCTTGAAAATCCTCTCGATCTCTTTGCTGATGACTCCACTCTCTGCCGCTCCATTCCTCATCCCTCACATCGGCAGTCTGCAGCCTCCTCACTCTCTGCAGACCTGGACAAAATCACAGACTGGGCAAACAAGTGGAACATGTCTTTCAATCCTGACAAATCTCACACTCCTACGATGTCTCTCCGAAAAGACCGACTGGACAACCCTACCATCTACTTTCTGAATAATCCTCTCCAAGAAGTTCTGTCACTCAAGCTTTTGGATCTCACTATCTGCCATGATCTTTCCTGGGAAAACCACATTTCCAAGCTGGCCTCCAAAGCCAGTCGCCGACTGGGCATCCTCCGTCGTGCGAAGTCCTTCCTTGGCACACCTGAGCTCCTCACCACATACAAGGCTTTCATCCGCAGCTCAATGGAGTACTGCTCTACCTTCTGGGCTGGTGCTCCTGCCTCACACCTAGCTCGTCTTCACGCTGTCGAAACCAAAGCGTTCAGAATCATTGGAATCTCCCGCGATGACGCTATCTCCGAGGGCCTTTCACTTACTCACCACAGGCAGGTTGGTGGTCTTTCCGTCTTCTACCGACTCCTCTCCGGCCTTGCTCCCCCAGCTCTCTCTGGGCTCTGTCCCCCAAATATTCCTACAGGTCGCACAAGATCTGCCTGCAACCCTCCTATGGTTAAACTGCCAAAATCAAGACTCTCTGCTCACCTTCACTCCTTCATTCCTCTTTTCTCCCGCCTCTGGAACAAACTCCCTCACTCTCTTCAATCCCACTCCTCCCTCCAGGTCTTTAAAACGGCTGTTCACCACCATCTCTTATCTTCCCCAATCCAAAACCTTGATCTTTTCAACCCCCGCTAATTTCACCCCAAATCCACTTTTTTGAGGTGCTGACTTCTTTCCTGGAAGTGCTTGGTGTCCTTGCGTTTTATACCTATCCTGCCTCCCCCCAGGCCCTCTCCCTCCCACACATCTCCCGATGTCCCTGCTCTCAAATGTTGTGTTTGTGTGCTTCCTCCCCTTCTCTCCCCATCTTGTCGACCGCTCCCCTTTTTATATACTTTGTTTGCTTGTTTGTTTGATAAATGTTAGCTCTTTCACGAGCCTCGACTCTGTATACCCAAAAAAAAGAAAAAAAAAGTACCTCTGGCTACGGCTTCCCCTTCGCTCCCATCTTTTGTTCATGTGTGTTGTACCGTCCACAAAGCAGTGATGACTCCATCTACACCTCGTTGTCTGATAACATGGACCAATCTACTCATCCCAACTGTCTTCCTCATGTGTGGTGATTTCAACTGTCATCATGCCAGCTGGCTAGGTGTGGGTACCTCTCTCACCAGCCATGGCACCTCAGCAAAGGACTTCTGTGACTCATTGGGACTGACATAATCTGTCAATTTCCTGACCTGGATCTCAGTCAACGGAGTATCTTCTCTTCTGGACTCTGTTATGACAAACTTCCCTGCAAATGTCTGCTGATCTTCTTCTGCTCCAATCAGTTAATCTGACCATATGCTTGTTAAAGTGGACATCTTTCTGGCCATTCTCAGAGAGCCTCCTCGGCGTTGACGAGTCTGGCATTTCACTCAGGCCAACTGGCACAGTCTTCAAGCAGCCATAAATCATCTGGACTGGTCTCCCATCTCTACTGCCTCTGACATCAACTCTTCCTGGGAATATTTCCGAAGTAAATTGCTCTCTCTCATGCACAGATTTATCCCATCCCTTCTTCAGACGTCATACCCTTCCTCCCGTCCATGGTAGACGGAACCTTGTGGTAAAGCAGTTGCCCTGAAACAACTTGCCTTCACCTCCGGGAAGGCAAATCCAATGGAAGGCAATCTCATTTCCTTTCACAAATCCCGGAACAAGTGTGTTTACCCTAAGGAGAGCCAGTAAACAATATTTCTACACTCTCAAGAGTGAACTCAAACCTGTCTCCGTCTTCCAAATCGTTGTGGCCTCTTGTCAAATCTGCTTCTGGTGTTTGTTCCCCCTCCATCCCACGATTCTGCAACTGGACCAGACGGCTTCAGCCCACGGGTCCTAAAATCCTGCTCTGCCCCTCTTTCACACCCTCTCTCTGTTCTCTTCACCCTCTCTTTTGCTCAACGTCATCTGCCATCAGCTTGGAAATCAGCCAACATTACCGCTTTACACATAAAAGGTGCAAAAACAGATCCTTGCAACTACAGACCAATCCGCCTGCTCCCAATTATCAGCAAAGTCATGGAATCCATCATTGCTACGGATATCAAATCCTTCCTCTTCTCCAATGGCTTGATCTCTGATCATCAAATGGATTCAGACCAGGTCACTCCACTCTGGACATGCTGCTTTTGCTGCCTCAACAATGGATGGAGGTCCTCAATGTCAAACAGGAAATTAGAGCTGTCTCCCTTGACATATCCACGTGCCTTCGATACGGTCTGGCACCCCGCTCTGCTCACCAAACTCTCCTCCTATGGTATCCATGGAAATCTCCACGCATGGCTTGCAGACTTCCTCTCTGGTCGTAGTCAACGTGTGGCCCTGAATGGATTTCTCTCATCTCCCCTTCCTGTTCAGGCTGGAGTTCCCCAAGGCAGTTTCTGGGCCCTGTGCTTTTTCTGGTCTTCATCAATGATCTCTGACTCTATGGAAAATCCTCTCTATCTCTTTGCTGATGACTCCACTCTCTGCCGCTCCATACCTCATCCCTCAGATCGGCAGTCTGCAGCCTCCTCACTCTGCAGACCTGGACAAAATCACCCACTGGTCAAACAAGTGGAAAATGTCTTTCAATCCTGACAAATCTCACACTCTTACGATGTCTCTCCAAAAAGGCCGTCTGGACAACCATCCCATCTACTTTCTTAACAATCCTCTCCAAGAAGTTCTGTCACTCAAGCTCTTGGGTCTCACACTCTACCATGATCTTTCCTGGGAAAAACACATCTCCAAGCTGGCCTCCAATTCCAGTCGCCGACTGGGCATCCTCCGTCGTGTGAAGTCCTTCCTTGGCACACCCGAGCTCCTCACCACATATAAAGCTTTCATCCGCAGCTCAATGGAATACTGCTCTCCCCTCTGGGCTGGTGCTCCTGCCTCACACCTAGCTCAGCTTCACGCTGTTGAAACCAAAGCTTTCAGAATCAATGGAATCTCCCACGATTAAGCGAAGTCTCAGGGCCTTTCTCACTCACAGCAGGAAGGTTGGTGGTCTTTGTCTTCTACCGACTCCTCTCTGACCAAACCCCACAGCCCTGTCTGTGCTCTGTCCGCCAAATACTCCTTCAGGTCGCACAAGATCTGCCTGCAACCCTCTTCTGGTGAAACTGCCAAAATCAAGACTCTCTGCTCACCTTCACCCTTTCATTCCTCTTTTCTCCCACCTCTGGAACAAACTCCCTCGCTCTTTTCAATCCCACTCCTCCCGCCAGGTCTTTAAAACAGCTGTTCACCACCATCTCTCATTTTCCCTCATCCAAAACCTTAATCTTTTCTACCCCCGTTAAGTCACCCCAGATCCACTTTTTTGAAATAATGACTTCTTTCCTGGAAGTCCTAGCTGTGTCCATGTGTTTTTTTTTTGTTTTTTTTTTAACCTTTGGGGTAAACATCATTGGGCCAATGGCACTACAAAGATCATTATTAAAGATGTCACTGCCATCTTCGATGAACACATCGATATTCCATCACCTTATTGGGGTCATTGGAAATTGCATTGGATCATAATGTAACCAGCAGGGGTCCCTGGCACCCGGTGCCGTTCTAATCATCTTGGCATTTTGAAGAAATTAAATTTTGAAATTCATATTTTCAAATAAATCAGAAATTTTCTTTTCTTTTTCAATTTTTTTTTGGTGGGGGAAAACAATTCCCTACACCCATTACACAATGGGATCGGAGATAATTTCATATTACCTTTCACATAGCTGCAAAGGCTTAGGCAAGTTAGAGCCATTTTCAAAAAAATATCCGACTCTTTTCAAAAAAACAAAAACATTTCACTTATTTTTGCCTGAAGCATTCATTGTCCAGCAATCACTGATGAACCCCTGAAAGTTTGACGAAGATCCGTTTGGCCATCTCTGAGAAAAATGGTGACAGACAGGTAGACAAACATCTCTCGTAGTATATTGATGCCTCTTAGCCTGTGCTTCTCAACTCACCAGCCACCTGAAGAGTCTGTACTTGCTATATTAGCTGCAGAATCTGTTATTTTGGGGAAAGGCAGTCCATTGTCTGCACAATATCTTCAAGAAGGACTTTGATTTTTTTTTTTTTGGCCGTTGGACACTAGAATTATTTCTTTTTATTTTATTTATTTTTATAGAATCCAACACATTGAACATGAAAACATGCACAGACACATAAAACGTACAATGAAGGGAGCGGGAGACAAGAGTGAACAAACAAGAGTGAATCTAGACGTTATCTTCCTGTGAACTACACAGCAGGGAGATGTTCACAGTAGGGCATCGTCTTACAATTATACGACATTCAAAATTAGAGAGCAAGGGTGTAGTGATGAAAAAACATTCAGATCTCACGCCGAGCGTCATTTTTTCCTCGATACGCCCTGGAGACTGCTAAATTCAGAGCCAAAGTCCTGCTAAACTGCAGGGTTTTGGAAGTGCTAACAAGCCAATTCCTGTTCTACAATATTGAAAAAAAAAAATTTAAACTTAAATTAAGTAGTTCCTCAACAGAGACAGACAGACAGAAGCAATTGCTTTCCCTGCTTTGCACTCCGAGGGTGGGGTAATGAACTCCATTTTCCTTTTACAACCCTTTAAGAAACTTCCCCTTTTCATTTATGACAACTTAAACCTGCAGCAGTGAAAATACTTTGTGTGTGCAATAATTAATCATAAAATGTAACGCTTTTGTTTTATTCTTTTGCAGACACTGGTGGGGGAATAGCCCAATTGGAGCTGGAGAATGGGGAAATTCTCATTCTTCTTACCTGAGTGGAGATAGATGTTGGCAGCACGTGACATCGTCACAAGTCGGTGATATCATTGGAGATGGTGTCCATGTTGGCATAGTGACTGGATCACGACTGACAACTAGCGCTGCACACAACAATGTGATAAAGAATGATTTTGGTTTCCGATCTAGTCAACGACCAATGGTGTTTTGGCGTTACACGTGCTGATTCAAATGCTAAATAATGAGCAAGTCCTTCATCACTGCATGAAGATGTGATTTTGGTATTTTCATTGATTTTATTAATCTGCTACAAATGTTTAAAATAATTTAGTTATTCCTTTCTTTTCATGGCTGTTGAGAATAAATTGATACTCACAAGAAATGGCATCTCTTATGAAATACCGGGCACACACATGCACGTGCACTCACTTACGCATAGGAATCAAAGCAACAGAAGAAGGCGAAATGTATCGAATGCAAAAAGTCGTCAGCATATTGGAAATGTCTCAAATGTTGGTTATGACAAAGAAATACAAATTTGAAAACATTTTTGAATAACCACATTTTTAACAGTCCTTGTCCAGATCGAGTATCCAACTTGTGCAAAAAGGAAATTGATCTTCTCCACAAATATTTTAGATGAACCTTCAACAAACTCAATCCTACCTCCAGACACATGGTTCCAGAAGACCGATTCTGATGGATCATACTATTACACAGCGTCGGTGCTGCTGAAGCAATTTCTTGGCAAGGGTTATATTGGGTGGTTTGGCATTGCCTTCCCAGCAGTAGTCTGGGCAGGGATTTGTAATTTGTTCAGGGTGATGGTGACAGCTCACCTACTCTTCCAGAAGGACACCGTGGGATCCTTAACGTCCACCAACTAATGCCGGCAAAGCCCGCTCAACGTCCGTCTGATGGATGGCACACAAGTTGATGAATCACCCTGCTTGTGAGACACCAGGATAGCTGGATCAGTATTCTAACACAGGCTGCACAGCTTAGAGATGAGTGTTCACAGAAGACGACATCTTTCTAATATCCCACAATATGCACACAACCTCAAAACGCACGGTCCATCAGCAACCCACTTCTGCTGAAACTCCCAAAATCCAGAATCACTGCTCACCTTCACTCATTCGTTCCTCCTTTTCCCCCACTTGTGGAACCAACTTCCACATTCTCACTACCATGTCAGATCATACCCCATCCAAAGCCATTCATTGTATTTTCTACCTCCGTTAACCCATCTTCCCCCTATGTCTTCCAAAGTTCCACAGTTTTTCCTTTCAGAGAGTTTGCTTCGGTATCCATCTTGTCCACCCACACTATGTGTCCTCCTCCACCGCTCATTCCTCCCCACACCCATGGTTTATCCAAGACTCCATCTATTTTATCCTTCATCCCTGCTGTTGGAGTTTCCCCCTCTTTCTACTGTTCCTTTTGTTCTGTTGCACCCTGATCCGTTCAGTGTTCCACCTCTTCCACGAGCCTCGACTCTGCATAACCAAAAATTATACAGCTGCCACGTTTCTTCAAACAACCCCCCCAAAAAAAAAGTTCCGGAACACTGGAAAAAACACAATCTGGAAAAAAAAAAGTATAATAATAAATCTTTGTTGTCCCATATTCAAGGAAATTATGGTTTGTTGGTTGCATCATTCTAACCTCCAAAGATCACATTATAATCATTGTTTTTGCAGAATATGCTTTAGTTCTGAGTGGTAGGAGGGAACATAAAGTGTTCAAGTGGAGAGATGGCAAAAGAGAGTTTGTTCTATTCCCAAGGCAACTGAGACCACCTTTTCCTTTTTGGAAAGAATTAGAGGCAATTACATATCAGGAAGTAAAAGTTGCTGTGGCCGAATGGTAAAAATCGCTAAATCGTAAACTGGAGGATGTGATTAAATACCAGACGAGGCCAAGATCAAAATTTATTTCTAGGCTGGCAGGATGGCATAGAGCGACGCACACGTGCCTCTAAGCAGTCGAGCACTGGGTTCGAATCCCGACCCAGCTATAAACTGTGATCCCAGTGTTTCACAGGCAAGGCAATTCATCAATGTGTGTGCCGTCCCACGGATGAACCCACCGTTTAGAGGCCATTTTTCCCCGCAAAGCGGGGGGTGGCCTTTTCGGGGACCGTGGTAGTTGTTGTTTTTTTTGGTCCCCTTTTTGAAGCAATGTTTTACGGCCGGATGCCCTTCCTGACGCCAACCCTTTTTGCCGCCTTCAATGACAAACAGGGAATTACCAGTGAACTGGTACTCAACGTCCCACGGATGGACGTCCCATATTCCAGCATTAGTTGGTGGACGTTAAAGATCCCACAGTGTCCTTCACAAAGATTCGACGAATTATTGCCAGCACCAGGGCCAAGTTCCATATTCCCAGCGTAAGTACTGTTGGGAAGGAAATGGCAAACCGCCCAATATAACCCTTGCCAAGAAACTGCTTCGACAGCACTGTCGCTCTGTAATGGAGTATGGTACATCAGAATCAGAATATATTCGGACAATATCATCTGGAAGAGGGTGGAGTGATGACGTGGCTTTGGCACTTGCACGATTGCAAAAAAACAACAAAAACAGATACAAATGTAATGTTTAACTTCCTGATATAGTTTGTCATTTTCCACAAAGCCAAGGACAGCAAGATCTGACATGATATATCTTGGGTTTATTTAGGCCTCTGCGATTTATTCTTCCAAGTAAACTTTTCCTTTCTCTTTCTCTGGTTTATCCCATTACATCCCTGCTGGGTCACACATTCTTCGACATTATACACTAACCGTTCCATTATTAGTCTAATCCAGTCTGCTCACCTCCAATCCTATGTTCCTCAGAGACCAACTCTCCCAGCAGTGTCCATCCCACCCATCTCCCTCAGCACATAAGTACCACCGCTTTATTCAATCTGTCCACAATCCACTCTATATAAAAATATAATAACCACCTTTAGAGGCCATTTTTCCCCGCAAAGCGGGGGTTGGCCTTTTTCGGGCACCGTGGTTGTTGTTGTTTTTTGGTCCCCTTTTTGAAGCAATGTTTTACGGCCGGATGCCCTTCCTGCCGCCAATCCTGTTTGTCGCCTTTTACGACAAACAGGGAATTACCAGTGAACTGGTACTCAATTAGCCGACCTCGGAAGGATGACAGGCTGAGTCAACCCCCCTGGCGTTAATTCAGCAATCGACCAGGATTCGAACCCAGGATCCTAGGATCCTAAGCCGGTACCCTCGCCGCTAGCCCAACACCAGGGATACTCTATACCAGGTAATAATCGACGCAGCCACTCTTAAAGCTCACATTACTGTTTTGTTTTCTCTGTTGCACCTTCCTTGCATTAACTTCCCAGAATGTTCATGTGAGGTAAGGGTTAAAACAACCCTGAGCAAGGTTTACAGTATGGATTGTTGACCAGGTAGTTACAGGCAGGTGGATGCTGCTGTGTTGCACATGTGTGAACAAATACATGCACAAGTACTACTGAAAAAAAGCATGATTTACTGAAGAACGCATTCATGTTAAGAATCTTAAATACTACATACTCAGATAGTGTTCAGATTAACCAAGGCCTTGCATCAAATTCTGCACAAAGTAAATGTTTGCATGACAACCTTTTCATGCTCCAGAGAATACCCAACTGCAAATTCTCAGATGAAATGCTTCCTGTAAAGGGACTGAACTTTAACCTCAAAATGGTGCAGCCAAGAAACACAGCTGGTCAATACTGCTAAATATACAGGTACAAATTGGAAGCACGAGGTGGACGATCAGAAAGGGACAACATAAAACAAATCACAACATACGCACCAAATAAAAGATTGTCAGCCAGAAAACAATTCGTTATATACCTGTGGGTTCTATTCAAATTCAAATCATAATTCACGAAAATGTATGTGAGATCGTTTTAGGTTCGAGCCCTTCGGTCGCAAAAAGCCAGCAATATCAAGTTGCATGTAATGGCAGTTGCAGGATGGTGCGACCAATCTGCACACCGATTAAGAAAAAAATGCATGGTCAGGGACGCGATGATGAGTCGCCTTTTGGGAAAGGAGTGTGATAACTTCACAACGCGAAGGTTATGCAATTTGTGTTTCACAAGGTGTTCGGAATCATCAGCAACAGGAATGTACCTGCAGGTGTCGAGTGACATTTACAGGAAAGTACATCATTCAAATTTGCTCAGACTCCATCAATCGACAGCTCATATTCGTGGAACTAGCCAATTTAATTTTATTAATTTATAATCTATTCATTTATTTAATTATCGACAAAAAAAAAAAAAAAAAAAAAAAAACAGGCGCCCAGACCTTTTGCAACGGAAATGAACCGCAAAGGATGTCCACAAGCACGTCGCCATAGTCATGCGTTGCACAATCGGTACGTGGTACAACAGCCCCTTTATTAATAGAGGGAGAGGGTAATAATAACGGGAAAAGAAAAAGGTCTCTGCACACAGACTTAAGACAATTAGAAAATATATTAATTTTCAGTTTAACAATATTAGTGCCAAAAGCAGTAAACCAGTGTTGACGTCAATTTGAATAAAGGCAATAACAAAACACCCCAAGTACCGGAGCAAATGCTTATCAAATGTTAAAGCTTATGCGGACAAGTGGAGAAAAACAGTTGCTATTATTACGAGACGATTCTCACGGCCTTTTCCAAGAAATCTGCATAAAGTTTTTGCTTATGAGAAAGCATTGCCAAATCCAAAACGCAACACCCGGGAGTCCTCAAAGCCAGAAATTCCAATCGAGAAAACATCCGGGTATTAGAAGAAAAATGCATTCCAAAACAATTCCAGTTCGGAAATTTGAACATTTTTTTTTATAGGAACAATCGGAAAACATTGAGGTGAAACACAAGGTGTGCTTTTACTCAAACAGAACACAACTACGATCACGACGTACCTTCACTTAGAGCAGAAAAGAGACATCTCGGTGTGCAAAATGCAGCTCAAAAACAGCAAATTGGTTTTTTTGTGCAAAAACATGAGAACAGACACTTGAGATTAGGGATTTAGAATAAACCGGTGAAGAACTGCTGGAGCACTGCAAAATAAAAATTTTAAATTAAAAATAAACTTGCAAAATCGATCTCAAATTGACAGGAAGCTGTGCAAGGCAATACTAACCAATTAAAACCACTGGAAGTGGAGAGACGCTTGAAATGTAAGAACCCATACTAAAGTAGTTGTCAGGCACGTTAAAGACAATTTAAAATATTAAAATGCAGGTGCTGCTCAAATCTTGGTTGCCTTCAAGCGAAAAGCATGAAAGCGATAGTACTAGCAATTTGCCATCGGTCATGCCATCGATGACCTAAATGGGATCCAAGAGCAGTTGAACACCATGTCAAGAAAAAAAAACAGTGCAAAACACAGCACAATCAAACAGCTTCAGGACAAAGGCCCATTTCGATATCAAAACACCCCATTAGGTAGCCCTTGGAAAAATATTGAAATCTCTCAAGATAATCAAAACAAATTTAAACGATTGTGATTGAAAAATTAGGTTGCCAATAAACAGATCTGTCCCCAAAACTGGCATGTTTAGAAAACAGAGGGGAAGAAAAAGAAGAAAACAAAAGCAATTAAAAAATTGGCTGAAAAGAAATTATCATGACGGTGTTAAAAGCTTCACATGTCAACGAAGAAAGCTATTGTTGTGTGCATGAAAGGTGCGGGGCCCCGGTAGTGTCCAGGTGTTCTGGTAGGCACCAACGAATTTGTCCCGTCAGCTTTACCTTGGTGGAACATACCTTTGTGGGTATACACGCGACGTCACACATAATCAAGTAGTTTTTAGCCACACAGATTCCCATGAGCCTGTGTTATCGTATTGACTTCCCCCTGTCCCCCACACCCACCCCACCCCTCCTTTTTATGATTATAAAAGCTTTCACCTCTACCCCTAATTCACAACAGACTATCAAACCCCACTATGCACATGCTGCAGGAGGAGAGCTAGTGTGGACAGAGATCAGGATTAACTTACAGAAAGAGAGAGATCGTATAGGACCGTCAAATTAGAGGACATCAGAAGAGAGTGCAGTGATGGAGCAGACAATTAGAGAGAGTGGGAATCTCCCCCCCCCCCCCCCCCGCCCCATTGCATTCCACTGCCCGGCTGAAAGATTTATTTATTTATTTGCAACCTCATCTATCGTGATCCAATACCTTTGCTCTTGCCAGGCTTGCAGCCATCCAGCCATCGGCACACCTTAAAGATCACGTGTACCGTGTTGTCTTGTCAATGCTCCATCACAGTTTTGTGCCCTTATCAATCGTAGTGTTTATATACGAGTAGTTTATTGTAGTAGTAGTAGTAGTAGTAGTCGTTTATTTTTTCTCATTTTTGAACTTAAGGTTATAAATTGTCTGTCATTAAAACCGTCAATAAAATTACTAACGCAGTGGAACATTTTCTCTTCCCGCCATCAGGCCGTTAGGAAAAGTGGAAGCCTGTGGGAAAGCAGGTTTTCATTTTCCATGTCTCATGTGCATGGGTTAGGATGAGCGAAGATTCCCACACCGTGTGCGCACGACAATATCTTAAAATATCTTGCAGTGTTCCCAAAAGGCGTACCATGACAAATACACGTACCATGCTGCTACAGAATAGAAAGTGACAATACAGATGTTAATGAAGAAGAAACCGTACCTTTTTCGAATATTACTTTTTACACATGATTCACGTACCAAACGATGTGTGTACCCAATAGGTATGTACCTAACGTACCATGGAATGATCCATGTACCAAACTAGTTACTAGCAGCAAATCACACGCAATGGAGTGACAGCAATTCCATGAGTCTTCCTCCGTTAGTACCATTTAAGACAACTCCATCCATGTTTTGGATTCTGCAAACTCCTTTGCTATTTAAGGCCAATTACCTGCTGTTTTCTTTACAAAATTAAAAAATAAAAACCTTAAATTATATGAATGGACTACCAGTTTAGTAAAAGTTCTGACATTAGCAATTTGTTTACCACAAAATAAATGTGTTCAGAAGGCAGATCAGGAAGAAGCAGTGAAATGTAGCTAAAGATAGAAGTTTAAAAGGTACGCCCCGAGCTGAGAATCTTTTGAGGTTCTTCTATGCAGCATTATGACAGCACCCAGCTCAATGGTACCCAAGCTGGCTCATGCTCCGACCGATGCAACGCACACTGCAGCTCCTCAAATGTGGTGTCCATCTGATCGATGATGAGTACAAGGTCAAACAAATGACCATATTGTGCTTCCATGTGCTCTGCCACAGAGATCATCTCCTGCAGGTCCTCATCCTGCGAAGCAAGCATAGAGGGCATGTCATCATCACAGAAAGTAAATCTCGACCCAAAAAGTAGCATGACAGGTGAAACGGCTGTTCGGGTTGCATTATCGTGAGTTCTTTTGGTTTAAAGCTTTAGCTTAAGCTTAAACTTTAGCTAAAGGACCAGGGTTAGCAAATTAGATTTTGTTCCTTTTGCATTGGTACAAGTTAAAGCCATGATGCAGTTAAGGTTTGTAATGTAGGTTCGGGCCTTTTCCGAGTTCAACTCAAAAACGCGGCATTTGCAGTCAGTGGCCTGAGGTCACTTGTTCAGTCATTATTGAACTTTAACTAACTGGTGCTAGTTTGCATCAGTCAAGCCGTGCTTTCTGGTTTGTGATTCTTGGCACAAGGTAAACCTTTATTGTTTTGCTTTTTCATTATTCACTTCCCGGGATGAGAGTGACACTGCTTGCATGCTGTATTTAGTTACCAAACACAAGTTCCCCTGATGATAGACTGGTAAATGTCAAATGACCTAGTAAAATGACAGCAAAACAGTGGGCCATTTGCAACTGCAAAACAATCAAAGCGTTCAAATAAACTTTCAAGCCTCTTCCCAAATAAACCTTCTTCACAATCATTGGAATCTCCCGTGATGAAGCTATCTCCGAGGGCCTTTCACACACTCACCGCAGACAGGTAGGTGGTCTTTCTGTCTTCTACCGACTCCTCTCCGGCCTTGCTCCCCCAGCTCTCTCTGTGCTCTGTCCCCCAAATATTCCTACAGGTCGCACAAGATCTGCCAGCAACCCTCTGATGGTTAAACTGCTGAAATCTCGCCTCTCTGCTCACCTTCACTCTTTCATTCCTCTTTTCTCCCGCCTCTGGAACAAACTCCTACACTCCCTTCAATCCCACTCATCCCTCCAGGTCTTTAAAACAGCTGTTCACCACCATCTCTTATCTTTCCCCATCCAAAACCTTGATCTTTTCTACCCCCACTAATTCACCCCAGATCCACCTTGTTTGAAATTCCAACTTCTTTCCTGGAAGTCCCGGCAGTGTCCATATGTTTTATACCTCTCCCACTCCCCTTCCCATGCCTCCCCCCCCCAAAGCCCTCTCCCTCCCACAGATCTCTCGATGTCCCTGCTCTCAGATGTTGTGTTTGCGTTCCTCCCCCTCTCGCCCCATCTTGTCTACCGCTCCCCATGTTATATGTTTTATGTGTCGGGTTGTCTTTCTGTGTGATTAATGTTAGCTCCTTCACGAGCCTCGATCTTGTAACCAAAAAAAAAAAACCTGATCGAAGGAAAGCTCGATAGTCATTGAAAATAAACCCCAGTGTTGCAGGTGACCTTCCTCTGCTCCTTTTACCCATATATTACACTCACCAAGAAAGTATGACAAGCAGCTTTGCCATCATCAGTCGGAGCAAGGGTTTGCGTCTCCCTCATTTTCTCCATCCCTGGTGGCCTTACAAACACGACGTAGGGTTTGAAATCAGTGGTACGCACTGCCTTGATGGCCTTTCATGGGAAGGGAAGGGGCACGAGGAGAAAATTATCTTTATCATCCACACATGGTAAACCTCCAAAAGCATTAGGGCAACAAAACAATGACATTCCACCATAGCATTACCCAAAAAGTAAAATAAGTGATATATTTCACCTTTAATACAGTTTGAACTGGCAGTTATAGAGCTTAACCAACCAGTGCACATTGAGTGTTATCAATTTCTCCAGAATGGTGCCTCCTTGTATTTCTTACGTCGGTATTCAGGAATAGTAACATCACAACACTAACAGTCAAAACTTGCAAAACGCCCGTTAACCCTCTGGAGAATGATGCTGCACAGCGACACCATTCTGAGATTCTGAGACCTCTCATTGACAATGTCATGCCATTAATCAGAGATCGCTTTCATAGCCCTTGTACGATATAAAATTTGAGAAGTGTGGGTTTGTTGGACTTCCATGCATTCCTAAACCGCTGGACAGAGCGAGTTGAAAACTGGTCGTTGTACTACTGTTTTAGCGGGGGTGGGGGGAGATCATAGTTCGGGGGTTTCGGGAGGACCCCGATGCCCTATGTGAATGTGCATCGTATAGCGCCACCTGGTGGAAGTGTGTCGCAAGTCGTATATCATACAGCAGGGGTGTGAACCAGTCTCAGGACGGGTTCTTTGCTCGTATAATAAAATGACAAATAAGAAGCACAACCAACAAATGGGAATTACATTCAAATAGTTTTTTTTAACGGTTTCAAAAAAGTTCTAACACTAAAGCAAGTAACACGGATTTCACTCATTGCAACAGATTGTTTTTGGAGGGAAATTCCATTTAAATGAGAAAGTTTCGACTCAGCATAGTAAATAGTGAAGTACAAAGGTTTTTTGGGGAGGACATTCTCAAAATATGTAGACCCTTCGTGCCAAAATTAAGCAAACCAGCTCCACCCCTCAATGGCAGCCTGTTTATTGAGGAGGGGAAGTAGGAAAGGTTGCTCCAAATTAATCCAAACCGAGGGAAAAATAATAATACTGCCACAATTTAGCTCTTTCAACCAGCACAATAAAAGGCTTCCTTTTACTTTTGTATCATGGTATTCTTTTTACCTCAGGCTTCTCGCTGGTATGTAGGTATATGTTATGTATATATATATATTGTAGTGTCAGCCCCGGCGGTTATCACCGCTGGATGACGAATAGCCGTAACAGTCCTCAATTCCGAGGTGCGTAGCCAAAACTGGCGGTTGGTCTGTCGCGCGCGAGTGAGGGGACCAAAGTGCTTACCTGGACGGAGCTCACGGGTTGATTCCCTAATCCAACACCATGCAAACAAGACAAGGAAAATCAACAATAACGGTTTAATGAAAATAAATGCAATGCGATAAAAATGAAAGGTGAGGTAAAACGAATCCTAATTTGAGACGTGGCCATCAGACACAATTACACAACAGGGGAATGATAAAATAAAATAAATTGTTTCTTTTAGTTTTAGTCGGCCAGCACTCAGCTTGCTCTACGAGATCATTGAATGGCAATACAGGGTGGACAAGTCCAACGCTTCCCATGCCTGAGCGCCCAATATGGCGCAGAGTCGATGACGACGACACACACACAGAGCCGTCGAGCGAGCTGTGAAGACGGCTGGCTCTGGCTGTCTGTCTCTGTCTCTGTCTCTGTCTCTCTCTCTGAAGTGCCAAGAGCCCTGCAAACCGCCGCCTTATTGCTCCTCTTCACGATCGCAAAAGTTCTGAAAAGTACTCTTCCAGGTGCACACGAGACCAAAAAGCAACCGCCAGGGACAAAGGCCAGTCTGAGAGACAGCTCAAAGGACTTACTGCTCCACCCCCCCCCCCCTCCCACCTGTGAAGACGCATACACAACCATAAACCCCAGTTTCCCAACTTCATACATCGAGATGCCTCCTACGTGTTCACGGTCCATGCTACACCTCTACAATCCTATCTGTCACCAGGGTATTTCATCCTCTACCCCTACAAACATAACACTATGTGACACGCTCTGGCAAAACCAGACACTTGTCGGCATCTCTCTTCGAAGAGAAAAAGCCGAAGAGTCAAAATATGACCACGGACCAAATTGAGATTTTTATATGGATAGAAAGAGTAACTTCTCGAAATTATTATGCACCAAAACATTTTTCCAAGAAACAACAGAAAAGTTGTGAAATTCGACGAAGAATCTAAAATGTCATTCTCAAAATGTGCTCAGAAAGTCACGATTCCTGGTAAAAAAAAGACATGAAGATCGCGAAATTTCGATGTTTTACTATGAGCCATACATCGTAATTCGAAGGAGATCCCTGACATGTTTGGTATGAATGAAAAGCTCTACGTGTGCATATTCCAAATATGGATATCAAAACAACGTCATGTCAGTGTAGACCAATGAAATCTTCGTAAAAGTGCAGAGCCTTTCATGCAAATTTGTTTCCATGTGCGTAAACAACGCTCGTTATCAGGCACATGACTGTACATCTGAAGCACCATTGGCCACATGGAGCGCCACGTCACAGGAATTGTTGTTTACCAGCGAAGCTTGCGATACGAGCGACAAGAAACTCGGTGAATTCTTCGCTGTGTAGCGTTTCGTTTTTCGGTAATTTTTGAACGTGATTTTACGAGAATTTGCCAAATCGTGGATTATATCAACGGAATGTTAATGATAAAAGAGTTGCGACCATCTTACTATAATTCACCAAATGTCCGTCCGTCCATTCGAAGGTACCGCAAAAACGGCTCAACCGATCGCAAAGATATTTTGGGTGGGTATTCCTGGGACCCCTGGGAGTAAAATAGGCTATATTGTTTTTCCAAGTTTTCCAATTTTCCAATTTTCTAGTTTTTCCAAACACGATGGAATAATATTTACCGACAGGAACAGTGATTTGGCTTTTGTTGAAATTCTACAAATACTGTTTATTCTACGTACCAGGAGAGAGTAGATAGACTCCTGACAAACTCTTATGATATAAACGTGCGGCTCCGAAGTAACATGGCAGCGTGTGCAAAGCAACTGAGAAACAGGTGTAGCGGCCCCTTCCGTTTTGCAGAATTCAATCTTTTTTCAAAATGGGCGCCATGTACTGTTTAGATTTTGATGATTTGCGTGTGATATGATTCAACGGATGTTTATATGAATCGTTTAAAATTAAATAAATAGCACCGCAAAGCGGGCGTAACCCCTCAGCCCAAGCATGGTGAAAGGAAGCATTGATGATAATTTATTTGAAGCGAAGTTGTATACCAAGTAGGAACTGCAAGTAATGAAATTTTCGCCCATTAACCCATTTCACGCCCATGAACCTTCCTCTACTCAACCCCAACACACACTGCAAAAAAGAATTTAATCGGACAAGCCGTTCTGCTCGAAATTGACGGAAACCAAAAGTTGACGGAAGCCCAGATGGCTGCCATGGCGGCCATATTGAAAATCACAGCATGCCCATTTTCGAAAGGCACCTTCCTCGACTCAACCCCAACACACACTGCAAAAATGGATTTAATCGGACAAGCCATTCTGCTCGAAATTGACGGAAACCAATTTCAAGATGGCTGCCATGGCGGCCATATTGAAAATCGCAGCGCACCCATTTTCGAAAGGAACCTTCCTCTACTCAACCCCAACACACACTGCAAAAATGGATTTAATCGGACAAGCCGTTCTCCTTGAAATTGACGGAAACCAAAAGTTGACGGACGCCCGCCCGGACGACGCCCGTGACGACAATACCCCTTAGCCCATTGGGCTGAGGGGTGAAAAGCCTTCAATTTCTGATATTTTGCCTTTTCAGTTGGGGTTTCGAATTGAAGCCCCGCCCTTAGGGCGGGTACCGTTGTTCGTGCTAAATAATGCGTCATCTTGTGGTATTGGTGTACTGGAAATGACTGACATTATAGCGGAATACTTCATGCCAGGACAGCTACGGATGGGACTGAAGAGCAGGCCGACAGCGACGAGGGCAGGTTCTAACTCTTAACTTCTAAATCAATGTTTTCGGTTTAGATCAACCCGATTCATAGTATTTTATAGTCTTCTCTCATGTCACATGGGTAATTTTGGTAATAGAGAGATGTAGTCCTATCTGTCATTTTGTAACCGTGGGTTATTTTTTCAGAATATTGTGGCTGTTCTTTTTATCTCCTAACGTTAGTCATCGAGTCACAATTGACATAGTTTTAAAAATTATTGATCGGTGATCAAGAGTCGATTCCAGAAATTCCAAGGTGACACATTGTTAAAATGTAGATTCTGTGATACAGTGTACTCTGTAACGTTATTGTCTATGCCTGCATGAAGTTGCTGAGTTTGAATTGATCAGATAGATCATATCCCATGATTGAACAGTGATGATGGGAAGTTGCATTTTCCACGATAAAAAAATAATCTGAACTTATCTAGCTCTACTAACGTTCGACTCCAATGTGTAACATGTCAGAGGTTTGTCAGAGGAACGTGAATTTACCAATTCACGTTCAGACTAATGTGAATGTAGGTTCTTGCGTTAAACCCGTCTATGGCTAATCAGCTAGAAAAATGAATCTATCTTTCATCCAATCAACAAATCATCACTTACCGGAAGCATACTCAATTAAGC
Organism: Myxine glutinosa; assembly: GCF_964187855.1. Classification (NCBI taxonomy): domain Eukaryota; kingdom Metazoa; phylum Chordata; class Myxini; order Myxiniformes; family Myxinidae; genus Myxine; species Myxine glutinosa. The sequence continues at coordinate 4,581,206 of NC_136270.1, forward strand.
CCCACTGAGGACGAGACACGCTGCTTTCCCTACACAAGACAATGAGTACCGAGTCGATCCATCAATAGCTTGGTCGGCAGTGAGCATTATTAACTTTAAACATTACATGGTGACACTTAGTTAAATTAAGAAAGAATAAAGAAAATTGTGATTCTTCAAACACATTCAATCTTGAAATCCAATAAAAGATAATACAGCTTAGAGATGGAATGGCATGAAAAAATCCTTTAAATTAAGTCATAATTCATGCTTCGTTTGTAAATTCTGGCATTTTGTTTATGTTTTGTATTGTTTTTAAATTTCTTTATAATTATAATAAACAATCACATCTTTCATTTCCGGCATATACATTGTCTGACATGTCTTTATTACGTGTGGAAAGTTTCAGGTGTGTGTGGCCTTAATGGTTGATAGCGTTGCCAAGGAGTTTGTATGAGCATGTTGAGTGCACTGAACTTTGAACTGCATTGTGAACTTTGAACCTAATTATCTCCATTGTTTAAACGAAAATATAATTGTCATAAAATACCATAACTTCGTTAGTTTTCATCCAATTAATATAATGTATATGTCAAATGAAAGAGAAAAGCATGGGGAATCAGATGATATCAAAATCTCAATTTTGATTTTTGCCCCCAAATGTCTGCTTTTGCCAGAGCCAGAGCCAGTCATATGTATATATATATATATAAATATATATATATACACACACACATACTGTCGTGGCCAAAAATATTGGCACCCTTGCACTTTTTTCAAATAATGCACCATTTATTCGAAAAATGTTGAAATAAAAAAATCCCCCACATATGTATTTTCTTTGGTTTGCAGTGGAACAAAACAAAAACTAGAACGGGCACTCGGTAGAGCGCATACCTTCGCCGCAGCTACTGTTCTGTACTTGGCATGGGAGTGTAGGGAACAGAACAACAAAAATACGATTTTGACCTTTTCGTGACCTTGACCTTGACCTTTGACCCGATTGCTCCCAAAATCTAATCAAATGTGTCCCGTATAATAACCAATCATCCCACCAAATTTCATGCAATTCGGTTGAATACTTTTTGAGTTATGCGAATAACATACACACACACACACACACACAGACATACAAATAAATACACAGCGATCAAAACATAACCTTCCGCTTTTGCGAAGGTAAAAAGCTGAAAAAAATCACTAAATCTTAGCTTATTCTACACAGAAATCCTAAAATGGCCTGGACAATATTATTGGCACCTTTTAGAAGTTGTGAGAAATAATTAGATTTCAAGCAGGTGATTCTCCTCTACTTTGGAATTGAACTCACCCGTGGTGAGTTGCAGGTGCCTGCAATATAAAAATCACTAATTTGACCAGTTTGAATAGAGAAAAGGAGTCACTCCGCTGTTTTGTGTCACTGTGTGTACCGCAATGAGCATGGAGAAAAGAAAGAAAACCAGAGAATTGTTTGAGGTCAGACAAGATTGTAGCCAAGCATGGACAATATCAAGGCCACAAGTCCATCTCCAGAGACCTTGATGTTCCTGTGTCCAACGTACGCAATGTTATCAGGAAGTTTAAGGCCCATGGCACTGTAGCCAACCTCCCTGGATGTGGCCGCAAGAGAGAACTTGATCGAAGATTGCAGCAAAGGATTTTGAATGGTGGAGAAGGCACCTTGATCAACTGCCAAACAGATTCAAGCTGACCTTCAGACACAAGGTACGACATTTTCAACTCACACCATTCATCGGCAACTCAATGAAAGGGGGTTGGTTCTATGGTAGGAGACCCAGGAGGACCACACTGCTGAGAGAGGGACATAAGAAAGCCCCACTGGAGTTTGCCAAAACACACCTGAACAAGCCAAAATCATTCTGGGAGAATGTCCTGTGGACAGATGAGACCAAATTAGACCTTTTTGGTAAAGCACATCATCTCTATGTTTACAGAAAACAAAATGAAGCCTTCAAAGTAAAGAACACCTTCCCTACAGTCAAACATGGAGGAGGTTCATTGATGTTTTGGGTTTGCTGTGCTGCCTCTGGCACTGGATGCCTTGAATGTGTGCATGGCATCATTAAATCAGGAGATTACCAAGGTATTTTGAAGCGCAATGTTCAACCTAGTGTCAGAAAGCTGGGTCTCCGTCAATGGTCATGCTTCTTGCAGCAGGACAATGACCCTAAATACTTCAAAAAGCACCCAGGAATGGTTCAAGACAAAACGCTGGACTGTTCTGAAGTGGCCAGCAATGAGTCCAGATCCAAATCCCATTGAACATCTGTGGGGAGAACTGAAAACAGCAGTTGGGAGAAGGCACCCTTCAAATCTGGGAGAATTCGAGCAGTTTGCACAAGAGGAGTGGGCCAAATTGCCAGTAGAGATGTGTAGGGAGCTCATTCATGGCTATAGGAAGCGCTTGACTGCAGTTATTTTGTCCAAAGGCTGTGCTACTAAATATTAAGTTGAGGGTGTCAATAATTTTGTCAATGCCATTTCTTTTTATTTTCTGATTTAAAAGGATATACTGTATTAAGTTCCGAATCAAAATCAAAGGTTCTGTAACATTAACAGTGAAATAAAGAATTGTAGAGACCAAATACTTTCGTAAATTTCTACTTATATTTCGAGAAAATTGAGTTATTTGAAAAACGTGCAAGGGTGTGTGTGTGTGTGTGTGTGTGTGTGTGTGTGTGTGTGTGTGTGTGTGTGTGTGTGTGTGTGTGTGTGTGTGTGTGTGTGTGTGTGTGTGTGTGTGTGTGTGTCATACCATTGTTTGTTTGTTTGTTTGTTTTTTTGTTGTTGTTGTTGTTGTTGTTGTATACAAGATCGAGGCTCGTGAAAGAGCGAACATTAATCACACAGAGACAAACAGACACATAAAACAAATAACATCGGGAGTGGTAGGGGGAGAGAGGGGGAAGGACACAAACACAACATTTGAGAGCAGGGACCGAGAGACATGGAGACATCGAGAGATCTGTGGGAGGAAGAGGGCTTTGGGGGGAGGCATGTGAAGGGGGGGAGGCATGTGAAGGGGGGGGGGGGGGGAGAGGTATAAACATATGGACACTGTCAGGACTTCCAGGAAAGAAGTTGGAATTTCAAACAAGGTGGATCTGGGGTGAATTAGTGGGGGTAGAAAAGATCAAGGTTTAGGATGGGGGAAGATAAGAGATGGTGGTGAACAGCTGTTTTAAAGACCTGGAGGGAGGAGTGGGATTGAAGGGAGTGTGGGAGTTTGTTCCAGAGGCGGGAGAAAAGAGGAATGAAAGAGTGAAGGTGAGCAGAGAGCCGAGATTTCGGCAGTTTAACCATCAGAGGGTTGCTGGCAGATCTTGTGCGACCTGTAGGAATATTTGGGGGACAGAGCACAGAGAGAGCTGGGGGAGCAAGGCCGGAGAGGAGTCGGTAGAAGACAGAAAGACCACCTACCTGCCTGCGGTGAGTGAGTGAAAGGCCCTCAGAGATAGCTTCATCGCGGGAGATTCCAATGATTTTGAAAGCTTTGGATTCAACAGCGTGAAGCCGAGCCAGGTGTGAGGCAGGAGCACCAGCCCATAGGGGAGAACAGTATTCTATTGAGCTGCGGATGAAAGCCTTGTATGTGGTGAGGAGCTCAGGTGTGCCGAGGAAGGACTTCGCACGACGGAGGATGCCCAGTCGGCGACTGGCTTTGGAGGCCAGCTTGGAAATGTGGTTTTCCCAAGAAAGATCATGGCAGATAGTGAGACCCAAAAGCTTGAGCGACAGAACTTCTTGGAGAGGATTGTTGAGAAAGTAGATGGGAGGGTTGTCCAGTCGATCGTTTCAGAGAGACATAGTAAGAGAGTGAGATTTGTCAGGATTGAAAGACATGTTCCACTTGTTTGACCAGTCTGTGATTTTGTCCAGGTCTTCAGAGAGTGAGGAGGCTGCAGACTGCCGATCTGAGGGAAGAGGAATGGAGCGGCAGAGAGTGGAGTCATCAGCAAAGAGATAGAGAGGATTTTCCAGAGAGTCGGAGAGATCATTGATAAAGACCAGAAAAAGCACAGGGCCCAGCACACTGCCTTGGGGAACTCCAGCCTGAACAGGAAGGGGAGATGAGAGAAATCCATTCAGGGCCACACGTTGACTACGACCAGAGAGGAAGTCCGCAAGCCATGCATGGAGATTTCCATGGATACCATAGGAGGAGAGTTTGGTGAGCAGAGCTGGGTGCCAGACCGTATCGAAGGCACGTGATATGTCAAGGAAGACAGCTCTGATTTCCTGTTTGGCATTGAGGACCTCCATCCATTGTTGAGACAGCAGAAACAGCATGTCCAGAGTAGAGTGACCTGGTCTGAAACCAAATTGATGATCAGAGATCAAGCCATTGGAGAAGAGGAAAGATTTCATATCCGAAGCAATGATGGATTCCATGACTTTGCTGATAATTGGGAGCAGGCTGATTGGTCTGTAGTTGCAAGGATCTGTTTTTGCACCTTTTTTGTGCAAAGCGGTAATGTTAGCTGATTTCCAGGATGCTGGCAGATGACCTTGAGCAAAAGATAGGGTGAAAAGAACAGAGAGAGAGGGTGAGATAGAGCGGCAGAGCAGGATTTTAGGACCCGTGGGCTGATGCCGTCTGGTCCAGTTGCAGAATCAGAGTCAAGGTTTGACAAAAACTCCTCCACCTTGTCAGGAGAGTCCGACACAGAGTTCAGGAGCAGTTGGGTTCGACTGGGAAAGGTGGGAACAGAGAGAGATGGGTTTGGGACTTAGGATTTTGAGGCAAACACAGAGTTGAGGCATTCGGCTTTGTCACGTGCGGTCAACTGTGTGGCCATTTGAGGTAAGGGAGGGGATGGAGGGGGAACAAACACCAGAAACGGATTTGACCAGACGCCACCAGGATTTGGAGGAAGGAGACAGGTTTGAGAGTTCATTCTTGAGTGAGGAGAGATAGTGCTTCCTGGCACTCCTGAGGGTAGACACACACTTGTTCCGAGCTTGGTGGAAGGAACTGAGATTGCCTTCAGTTGGATTAGCCTTCCAAGAGGCAAAAGCAAGTTTTTTCAGGGCAACTGCCTCACCACAAGATTCAGTGTACCATGGACGGGAGGAAGGGTAAGACAACTGAAGGCGAGATGGGATAAATCTGTGCATGAGAGAGATCAGTTTGCTTTGAAAGAATTCCCAGGAAGAATTGATGTCAGAGGCAGTGGAGATGGGAGACCAATCCAGACGACTGATGGCTGCTTGAAGACCGTCCCAGTCGGCCTGAGTGAAATGCCAGACTCGTCAACGCTGAGGAGGCTCTCTGAGAATGGCCAGAGAGATGTCCACTTTGACAAGCACATGATCAGAAGAACCGATTGGAGCAGAAGAAGAGCAGCAGACATTAGCAGGGAAGTTTGTCATAACCAAGTCTAGAAGAGAAGATACTCCATTGGCTGAGATCCGGGTCAGGAAATTGACAGATTGTGTCAATCCCAGTGAGTCACAGAAGTCCTTTGCTGAGGTGCCATGACTGGTGAGAGAGGAACCCACACCCAACCAGGTGGCATGATGACAGTTGAAGTCACCACATATGAGGAAGAGAGAGTTGGGATGAGTGGATAGAAGTTGGTCCATGTTGTCAGACAGTGAAATGTAGATGGAGTCATCACTGTTTGGGGGACAGTACAGAACACATATGAACAAAAGGTGGGAGCGGAGAGGAAGCCGTAGCCAGAGGTACTCCTGGGGGTGAGGAGGAAAGAGGGCAGTGCAAGGAGAGTGAGGAAGAGAGTTTTTGATAAAGATAGCCACCCCACCACCAGGCCGAGGCTCAGGTCTATCATACCGGAGGAGGGAGTAACCAGGAAGAGATATTAAGGAATCAGAGACATCTTGAGGGAGGAAAGTCTCTGTTAAGCAGATCAAGTCTGGATTGTCAGAAGCAACCTGTATGGAGAGATCAGTCAGGTTTGAGCGAAGGCCCTGGATGTTTGAGGTCCATACCGTTAATGAAGAGAGAGGGGGAGCATCAGGTACAGGACAGGGGAGGGGAGGAGTAGGGTAAGATGAAGGATGAGAGGGGGAGGTAGGGAGAGCTGTTGATAGTGTGTCAGATATTGCAGAAGAGTTCCAAGAAAGGGAAGGATGAGGAGGATGAAAGGTTTGATGGTAAAGGGATGAGGCACAGTGAGGGGTTGTTTGAGGGGGGCAGAGGAAAGTAGAAGGTTTGGGAGGGTGGAGGTATGAGATAGAAGGGAGACGAAGTGGGGAGGAGGCAGCTTGGAGGAGGAGGGGGGAGGAGGGAGAATCGGAGAGGAATGGTATGGGGGGAGAATTGAATGGGAGGGGTTGGGGGGGGAGTTTTGTCATCAAATTTTAATGCAAATCATACTAAAATAATCAATTTGGTGTCTGTCCATCTCTCTGTCTGTCTGTCTTTTTGACCACGATACATTGTTGTTATTTTCCAATCTCAAACAAACTTGACAGGAGGACTAAGGATCACATGAAGGAGATTGTAGCGACTTAATTTGCCCTCCTCCCCAAAGGGTTTTCCCTCCTTTGACAAACGCAGTGTTAACGTGTACACTGTATAAATAGCTTATCATGGCATTTCGTGAGACAGCCTTTCCAGAAATAAAAAAAAAAGTTATGAACCACAAACATGTATGATTACCTTTTTTAACAATCGCTACTGCTGTTTAACACGAAACTGAAAGGGAGGAAACACGACGTTTTTGAGGCATTGTATGCTTATCACGTCCACCACAGACCAACGGACCCGAACCTATATCTACTGTAATCTATAAACCCCAGAGATGATAATGACACGACCCTTCCTGCCACTCCAATAAGGAGTGAGTGTACCAGTTAATAAAATATGCTTTTTTTTGTTTTGCTGTTTTCGTCAAGTTTAGTTCGAGTACAAAGTAGACAGGGCGGGCCTTGCATTTTGAGATGCTTTCTCGTTTATATATAAAAAGACATTTCACAGCAAAGTTGGCTATGCTTTCCAAAAAGGTTTGCAAAGCAGATGTAGACTGACTGATACTGCAGGTAGCTGTTTTGCAACAGACACTGTTCTTAGCAGTGGGTGGTTCTATGTCTTTCTCAGACTGCAATCAAGCAATAAGTTGCATTTTACCACGTATATTGTTGCGAATATGGAATTTGGCCTCCATATCCGCTTGTAAATATTCCCCTATTTCTCCAATACTCCCCAACTTTCCCCAATCCCCCATTCCCTAGTCCCATTGTCTGTAAACAACAATCAGTAGAGCCGACCTTCCCCTTATTCCCCCATTAAATGTCGTGCCCAGGTCCACCGCACCACACGTAGACAACTTTCGGACATCTTCCTAGTTATTCTTAATCTATGTCAGTTAAGGACTCGTTTCCATTAATTCTGACTCTTCGTTGCACCAGAATGTGATTATATGGCATCAGTAGTGAGTTTAGGACCTTTCCCATACCTCCTTCCATCTTCTTCCCCAACAATTACAACAACAACAGAGGAGATGGCGGCGGCGCGGGGGAGGATGCGTCCTCGCACCGGCTCGATTAGCGCCATTGACCACGCGCTCCACGGGGTTACCACGGAGGGGCTGGCTGTCAGCTCCTCCTCAAGGGCGGAGCCTGGTAACCCCCCGCACCCATCAGAAGGGCGGACCGATTCCATCTGGGGCGGCGCTAGCGAGCCGAGGGCGTGTCACTCCCCGCGGGATATACGTGGCGACTTAGCGGACGTGACGGGAGATGCGCCCCCAGCTGGAGAAAGAGGTACCTGCGAGCGCTGAGTCAGATGCGCCCCGCCTGAGAAAGAACGTTGCCTGCGATCGCTGAGAGAGAAAGACCCGCCTGAGAAAGAACGTCCCCTCCGAGCGCTGTGACCTCCCCGCATCTTTGGACCGGACTGTACCCTGCTTTGAGCCAAGAGTGCACCTTGAGCCATCGCTATCTGCCTTTCCTAGCCATCAATCCCCGTGTGAGTCAGCCGTTGTCCCGTTTACCTGTCGTCTGTCCGGGGTTAATATAAGAGTGTGTCTAAGTGCTTGTCTTTCTGTGCTTTACCTCTAGCCCCTGTAATCTAACCTTTCCGTACGAATACAATTGAGAATCGAAACATTGGTGTCTGTCATTATAACCCAGCCGGGTGTCTTCTTTTCCTTATTGATCCAGCGTAGCGCGGCTCCGTCAACGTTCGAGTACAATCGGGTAATTTGTGCGGACACGACGGCCATTCCGCTCGGCCCACTTTAACATCAAAGTCGTGTCTGTAACAATTGGTGTCGAGGAGTGAGATTCGGACCCGGGACTAAATTAGTTAGGCCCAAATTTTGGGAGGGAAAATCGATTCGGAGCGCGTACTGCGCTCGACAAAATCGAGCCGGAGCGCGGTCCCGCGGTTACTGCGCTCGCCGAAATTATAACGAAAAAAAAAAAAAATTTGGATTTGTTTTACGAAACTCGAATTTTGCAAGTCGCGCTATGGCGGATCAAGACGGCTGGGGTCCGGTAGCGGAGAGTGAAGCAGGGTCGGTCCAGGACCAAATTGAGGGACATGAGGGACATGAGGAGAGCGAAACAGCGAGGGTAGCAGGCACGCAAAATGGCGCCTCGCAAGAGCGCGCGGTAGCCGAGCCCGCTGTATCAACGGGCTTTAACATGCAGCCGATTGACATACAGGCCCTCATTGCGCAGCTACAGGCAGCTGTACAGATGAGTATGGGGAGCCAAATTGAGCGATTGGGTGAGCGATTGGAGGGCCAAATGGGGGTAATGGGGAACCGGATGGAGGCTCAGAGTGAGCAAATGGGGGTAATGAGGGACGAAGCGAGGGGTACCGGTGAGGGGTTAGACAACGGGATAAAAGAAGTGAAAAATGGGTTAATGGGGGTAGAAAATAGAATGGCTGCCCAGGAGAATCAGATAGAGGGAGTGAAAAATGGGTTAGAGGGGTTAGAAAACAGTATGGAAGGCAAATTGAGGGACATGAGGGACCAAGCGGAAAGGGAAGTTAAACAAATGGAGCAGCAGATAGAGGGGGTCAGAATGGGGGTAGAAACGAAATTGGATGCTCACAGGGAGGAAATGGAGCAGATGAGGGTGGCATCTGGGCAGGAGATGCAAGTGATGGGAGAAGAGATCAGAAGAGGTGTGAGTGAGGAGGTCGGAGGAGTGCGCGAGGAGGTGAGGCACTGTAAGGAGCACATGGAGAAGGAGGTGAGAAAGGGGACTGTAAAGTTACAGGGGGGCATAGAGGTCCTGACGCAGGAGGTGGAACAGCTGACGGAGGGACAAAAAGAACTAACGGAGCAGGTTCAAAGGAACACTGCGGTATTAGGAGGTTTAAAAGCGACACAAAACGACATAAAAAACGACTTGATAGCGACAAAGAGGGAATGTCAGATGGTACGTGAGGGACTGACAACGAGGTTGGACGAGGTGGTAGAGGTAATGGAGACGAAGGACCGGCAGGTGAGGACGCACCTGGAAACGGTCAAGGTAGCCTTAGAGGATGAGCTTGAGGAGACGTACCGGGGAATGAAAGAGGTGAAGCAGAAACTAGAAGAAGTGGAAGAAGGGATGAGCGAAATTAAGAAGCGACGGAGAGGGGATAAGAAAGAAATAAAAGAGGAGATAAAAGAATTGGTCCAAAGTCTGTGTTTGGATCGTGATGATGTGCTCATTAACCGGATGAGGGATTCGCAGGTGATGGAGGAGAAGCGAAGAGGAAGAGGACCCGGTGTAAGTGGTGACCAATATGGTCGTGCGTATGATGCGCCAGGGGATTTAAGAAGCTTGGGGGTCGAGATAGACCCGGGTGTTCGTGAGAGGCCGTTGGTGAAGTGTGCGACAGGTCTGGTGTGCGAAAAAGGAGGTGTGCAAGAAAGTCCGACTCTGGGGTGTGTGAGGAAAAAGTGTGTGCCAAGGAGTGAGGGTGCTGGCGAGAGTGAGTCGGTCGTAGCGCGTGTGCGAGGGGGCACATGGAAGCGCGGTGTGGTGAGTGTTACAGAGGGTGTGACGGGAGAGTGTGCGCGAGAGAGGTGTGTAACGGACGGGTGCATGAGGAAAGAGTGCGCTGTCAAAGGCAAGGAAGAATGCACACCTGTGGTGAGTGTTACAGAGGGTGTAACGGGAGTGTGTGCGCGAGAAAGGTGTGTAACGGACAGGTGCATGGGGAAAGAGTGCGCTGTCAAGAGTAAGGGTGAGTGCGTTGTCAAGAGTGGTGGTGAGAGTATTGAGAGTGACAAGGAGAGTGAGTTAGTTGTGACAGGTGAGCGAGGATGTACACCTGGGATGGAAGGATGCACACCTGGAATGGTAGAGCGTGAGTGGGAATGCACGCTGGAATTAGTGGTGAGGCACGTGGTTGGGTGTGCGAATGAGAGCACACCTGTGATTGTCACAGAGGAGGTGACCGAGGAGGGGGCGCGAAGAAGTGTGTTGGTGAGGTGTGCTACCAACGAATGTGTGCCAAAGTGTTCGGTGGTCAGGTGTGTGACCAAGGCTGTGAGTGGAATGGGTGTACCTGGGTGTGTAAGGAAAGGTACGAGGAGCATGGGCACGGCTGGATGTGTGAGCAAGGAACGGGCTGCGGGGTGTAAGCGTCCAGGTGAAGCATCGACGTTAGACGGGGTAGAGTTTAGAACGACTTATAGCCGAATCGGGCCCTCGGTGCGTGCTGGGCCTCGCTTTGAACGGCCGCGTCCGTGCTCCACTAGGCGGAGCGGGCAGCTGGATAGAAAGGGTCGTCATGGCGACCACTTTTTGGTGAGACGTGCCGGCAGGTCGAGATCGGGACAGTGGATGGCTCCGTGCCGAGGTGGTGCGTGGGATCTCGGCACGGGTAAGCCCCCGTCCCTGCACCGAGTGCCGGACGCATCCAGCCGCTGGCACAGAACAACCCGCATTCATGGCTTGGCTTTACGAAGCCGGGCTTTGGACAGGGATTGGCGCACCGAGAGGTATTAGTGAGTAGACTGGGTGATGAGGTTAGTGTTTTGGACCCAAAATTAGAGAAAAACAAAATTTGATGATTGGCAAGGGATTGGCAGTAGTGATTGGCAGATGATGGGCAGTGATTGGCCAAATTTTTGATTTGTTGAAATTTGATGTGCAAAATTGGTAGTGAGAGACCCCCGACGTGGTGGGATGGCATCCCTGCCACCCTTTCCATGTGGGGGGGCAAAGGAGCACTAGATTATGGGGTGTATGGCAGTGAAAACTAGCCCGGGTGGGTTAGGTTATTAGTAGGGATCTAGAAGAGATTGACATTAGGTAACGTTAAGTTTAGTTAGTGACTGATACCTGTAGTGGGGACGCAGGTAGATTAGTGTGGATGATAATGACGAGGGAGCGCAATAGTTTAAAGGGACGACTGGGAAGCGCAAGTTTCAGAGGGGAGTAGTTAGCTGAGATGATGCCGTGTGTGTGAGGATTGAACAGGTGAGAATTGAACAGGTGTGATTGCACAGGTGTGCAACTGGACAGGTGTGATTGCACAGGTGTGCAACTGGACAGGTGTGTGGAGCAGTGTGTGAGTAGTGAGTGTTGTGGATCAGCGCGAATGCGCTTGGGGAGAGAAGGGTGCAGGTGGCACCAGGTGTGAGAGCACAGGTGTGCAAGTACAGGTGTGTGGAGAGAGTTGGAGTAAGTGGTACGGAGTGGTGTGCATGGTGCGAAGGAGTGGATGGGGGAAGAGTGGACCCCTTTCACGAGTACCCGGGGCGGGTAGTGTAAGTGTTAGGTAGAGGGTATAGGTAAATTGTGGTTGGATATTGGCATTTGTGGTGCGGTTGCAGAATGGTGTTGTGAATGGGTGCATTAGTGTTGTGGAAATGGCTGGGCGTGTAGCCTGTTAGTGCGTGTAGTTGGTTGGGCACTCCACCACTGTGAGGATGTCGGCCAGGTGAGGCCGCAGGTGGGCTCTGGGAGCCGGTAGAGTTGTGGATGGGGCCCGAGGATCCGGAGGATGGACCCGGGTAGCCCAGTGCCAGAGAGGGCACCGAGTGGGGAGAGTGCCAGAGGGCCTTCCCCTGGTAGTTAGGTTAGGGTAAGGAGCAGGTAAGCTCGGAGGCAACTGCAGTGGTGGAGGTGTGCAGGTGGGTAGACCCACTGGGAGAGGTACACGTCGCAGCCCAGAAATTGTACGAGGGCACCGGGAGATGAATCGGGGGAGTGAGACCCCAAATTGAAGAGCACCACAGTTTGGCCAATGGGAATTGGTTTTTAGAACCCATAGTGTAAGAGGGCCAATGGTTTGGCCGGAGAAAGACCCCGGGTAGTGTAAAGTTGTTAAAGTCACTTAGGAAATAGTTAGGATTGATGAACCTGTCGCACCATACGCAGCCACTTACCTGTGGTGATGATGATGACTCCACACCGGTGTTTTCTTTGTTTTGTTGCAGGAGATGAATTGCTGTGTGGATTTGTGAGACGCATCACGACGTGGATGAGACATTGGGGTGATTCCATCTCTCCCTCCCTAGGAGGGACTGATGATGAATTGGTGATGGCAAATTTTGATGTTCAGTTGAAAATGGCAAATTTGATTGGTTAGGAGGGAGAGAAGACGAATTTGGTATATGGGAGGAACGGGGAAGACAGTAGGGATGTTTGTTGATTTGTAAAGTAGATGTTTATGAGTAGTGTTGTGTTGTGTGGATACAGTAAGGGGTAAGGGAGGGGCCATGTAGGTTACCTGGTGGGGGGGGGGGGGGCGTACGATAGGAACGTACCTGTCTCACCTGGTTCCCATGTGCCCCCAGTGTGCATTACCTTATATTGCGTGCACTTTTGCGCCCTTACCACCTTACTCACTTGTCTGCTTCTTTTGTCTCCCACCTCCGAGGATCTGGCTTTGGGGTAGAGAGAGAGGAGAGAGAGGTGCTGGCTGCGCAGTTGTGGGCCTGCACTTTCGCTGTTTGCTGCCGGGATCGATACACCATATGGACCGCAATGTTTGTGGCCACCCACAATGGACCGCAGTTCGTTTGCGGCCAAGCACCACCCGGGGATGGACCTATGGGTCAACGTGGCACCTATGCCATACAGGTGAACCACTTTTAGTTAACACCAAGTGCACCACAAGAAGAGCAAGAGACACCTGCAGGGTTAGGGGTTGTCGAATTTATTTTTATTCCAATGAACAATGGTGACTGCACCGATTGGTGGTGGGGTGGTGCTTTTGATGCTGGGACGGGGTGCTCTGCACGTTATTAAAGGCCGTCGGCCACAGAGCACTCGTGGGTTGGTGTATCGATGTTGGCAAGCGCGCTCTCTCTATGCATAACATCTGCATGTGTTCCTCCAAAAACAGGTCCTGGATCGTAGTGTAAATAGCAGCGTAGTCTTGTAAATAATGCTCCCTACCGGCTGTATGTGTAGTTTGAGAATTCTTTCCGGATTCGGTTATCCTGTGGGTGTGTTTCTGTGAGGAGAAGGGTGCAACGTCGCAGGGGGACATATTTACTCATTTGTGAATATCTGTAAAACTGTCGCACTCAGGGTAGAGTTAATAGTAGAGGGAACTACATTGCGTGCCACACTAAAGTAGGTAAAAATTTATCGGGTCGGGACGCCCCGAGGGTAGAGAAGGGTGCAATGTTGCGAATATGGAATTTGGCCTCCATATCCGCTTGTAAATATTCCCCTATTTCTCCAATACTCCCCAACTTTCCCCAATCCCCCATTCCCTAGTCCCATTGTCTGTAAACAACAATCAGTAGAGCCGACCTTCCCCTTATTCCCCCATTAAATGTCGTGCCCAGGTCCACCGCACCACACGTAGACAACTTTCGGACATCTTCCTAGTTATTCTTAATCTATGTCAGTTAAGGACTCGTTTCCATTAATTCTGACTCTTCGTTGCACCAGAATGTGATTATATGGCATCAGTAGTGAGTTTAGGACCTTTCCCATACCTCCTTCCATCTTCTTCCCCAACAATTACAACAACAACAGAGGAGATGGCGGCGGCGCGGGGGAGGATGCGTCCTCACACCGGCTCGATTAGCGCCATTGACCACGCGCTCCACGGGGTTACCACGGAGGGGCTGGCTGTCAGCTCCTCCTCAAGGGCGGAGCCTGGTAACCCCCCGCACCCATCAGAAGGGCGGACCGATTCCATCTGGGGCGGCGCTAGCGAGCCGAGGGCGTGTCACTCCCCGCGGGATATACGTGGCGACTTAGCGGACGTGACGGGAGATGCGCCCCCAGCTGGAGAAAGAGGTACCTGCGAGCGCTGAGTCAGATGCGCCCCGCCTGAGAAAGAACGTTGCCTGCGATCGCTGAGAGAGAAAGACCCGCCTGAGAAAGAACGTCCCCTCCGAGCGCTGTGACCTCCCCGCATCTTTGGACCGGACTGTACCCTGCTTTGAGCCAAGAGTGCACCTTGAGCCATCGCTATCTGCCTTTCCTAGCCATCAATCCCCGTGTGAGTCAGCCGTTGTCCCGTTTACCTGTCGTCTGTCCGGGGTTAATATAAGAGTGTGTCTAAGTGCTTGTCTTTCTGTGCTTTACCTCTAGCCCCTGTAATCTAACCTTTCCGTACGAATACAATTGAGAATCGAAACATTGGTGTCTGTCATTATAACCCAGCCGGGTGTCTTCTTTTCCTTATTGATCCAGCGTAGCGCGGCTCCGTCAACATTCGAGTACAATCGGGTAATTTGTGCGGACACGACGGCCATTCCGCTCGGCCCACTTTAACATCAAAGTCGTGTCTGTAACAATATATTCCTCCAAAATGTGAATGACTCGCAATCAAATGTGGTAGTTCGCAACAAACTCGTTCCCCTACTCTGCCCAAAGGCAGATTTAATTATGTCAAAGCAACCTCGTGGCAAATATTACACTGGGTGGTTTTCCCAGCAATAGTCAGGGCAAGAATTTGGAATTTGACCAGGGTGCAGGTGATGATTCGCCAACTCTATGTGAAAGACACCATGGGATCTGTAACATCCACCAAATAATGCTATCAGATGGGATACCCAGCTTAACGTCTATCCAAGGGCCGGCACACTTGGTGATGCCACGCCCTTCCGGTGAAGCACCAATCCAACAGTTTGGGAATCAAATCCGCATTGGGAATCAAATGCAGGCTATACAGCACAAAGGTAAGTGTGCTACCTCTGTACCATCCTGTCAGACACCATCATGCTGTGGAACTTGCACAGCACAGTATGCATACAAAGGCACATGCATTAGTAGGCATGGTAATCATAGTTTTGCCTACCTGCGGGCTGGCATCGAGCACACACACTTTCCCAGCATTCATCACGGTACGTATTGCATCTACAGTGGTACCGTACAAATTCCCCTTGTATTCACCATGCTCCACCAGCCTGCAATTCACAAGTGATACTTTAATTAGTGGGTAGCATGTTTAATGCATTTCACAACAACAACTTCAACAATAAGGCTATTGTGCCAGAACATGTTTGCATAGTTTTGCACAATTATAATCTGGACTGCTTGGCCATGCCCACAAGGCCTTGGGACTCTATAAAGCTCTATATTCACTACAAGTTTACAAAATTCTACTTCATCGGCCACTGGAACAATGGCATCTATAGAAAAAAAAATCTCTCAATATTATGATAAAAATCTAATTCTAAAATAGAAAATATTCATATTCATTGTACAAGACTGCCCTCTGGTGACTGTAGGACATCGGCCTTGCTTTAAGAGAATGAGAATTGTAACTTCACAATTGGTTCAGCTACAAACTAAAGAAGACTCTGAGACTGCACTGGCAAGCCTCCGAGTCTCCCATCAAACTATCTGGCATTATAATCTTCCAGTTTCAGCCTATTCCATCAACGCAGGAAAATACGAAGCACTGAGTACCAGCTTTCTGGTAATTCCCTGTGTGTCGCAAGAGGCGACTAACAGGGTTGGCGGCAGGAAGGGCATCCGGCTGAAAAACACTGCTTCAAAAAGGGGACCACGGTGCCCAAAAAGGCCAACCCCTGCTCTGCAGGGAAAAATGGCCTCTAAAGGTGGTTCCTATATCCACCCCATACCTGTTATTCTGAAGATTTGTTTCAAAGACATGGCGAGAGACAAAATTGTATTCCTTGCCCTCCTCCTCCTCACTCTTCTTTTGTCTTGTGGTGGCTGAGGTGGAGAGTTGGAGTATGGGGTGAATGACTGTGGTGCTAGAATCTAACATTCTGCACACTCAATACAGGTGGGCGTCATTCCAGGCTTTCCATTATACTCACTTGGGACAGTCCCTTCGTAATGCTCAGGATTGCTTGCTACAAGCTTTCTCTTCAACTCACCGACTCCAACACCAGGTGGTCCTGTGGAAAATAAAAGAACAAAACTTGTACTTCGATAACAGGCTTACAAATAAAACATCCAAAATATGATAGACAAATGCAGGACGAGAACACAAGAGACTGTTGAATCAAAGTTAGTACATGGACCACCTTTCTATGTCAGAATCCAGACAAGCAAATTAGGCTTCAATTATAACTACAACTTCGATGTTGAGCTTCTTTTTTTTCTTTTTTTTTTGTATACAACATCGAGGCTCGTGAAAGAGCTAACATTAATCACACAAAAAGTCACACAGACACATAAAACACAAAATAAGGGGAGTGGTAGACAAGATAGGGAGAGAGGGGGAAGGAACAAACACAACATTTGAGATCAAGGACATTGAGAGAACTGTAGGAGGGAGAGGGCTTGGGGGGGAGGTGGGAGAGGTATAAAACATATGGACACTGCAAGGACTTCCAGGAAAGAAGTTGGAATTTCAAAAAAGTGTATCTGGGGTGAATTAGCGGGGGTAGAAAAGATCAAGGTTTTGGATGGGGGAAGATAAGAGATCGTGGTGAACAGCTGTTTTAAAGACCTGGAGGGAGGAGTGGGATCGAAGGGAGTGAGGGAGTTTGTTCTAGAGGCAGGAGAAAAGGGGAATGAAAGCGTGAAGGTGAGCAGAGAGTCTTGATTTTGGCAGTTTAACCATAAGAGGGTTGCTGGCAGATCTTGTGTGACCTATAGGAATATTTGGGGGACAGAGCACAGAGAGAGTTTGGGGAGCAAGGCCGGAGAGGAGTCGGTGGAAGACAAAGACCACCAACCTGCCTGCGGTGAGTGAGTGAAAGGCCCTCGGAGTTAGCTTCATCGCAGGAGATTCCAATGATTCTGAAAGCTTTGGTTTAATTGCTATGCATTGTTGCCAAGACATCTCAGAGGAAGCAAACGTGCTTTGAGTTTAGTCTGGGTTCAGTTAAAAAGATGTTCAGACACGCATCATGATCATCCACATGATCATCCGCCTGCAAGTACAATACACCATCCTATTACTGGATATATAAAATAAGGCAATTCATGACTGATCATGATTGGGAGCACCTGAAAAACACAGATAATCCAATCTCCTCCAAATTTTGCATATGTGCTGGGAGTACCCAGAGTCAGGTCGTGGGCACAACAAAAAGAAAATGTCCCCCCCCCCCCTCCCCCAACCTCCATCCCCGCACGCGTGGGGAGCTGACTTACGATTTTCTCCTGTACGGCTGATCCAATCTCCAAATTTGCATACGTGCTAGGTTCTCATAGGGGATGGTGGTTGCTAGTTCTTATAAAAAGGATGTACATGTCAAGTCTCAATTTATTCATGAAAATCAGATTTCTTTTCCTTTTCATTTTTCACTGACTCACTGATGGGAAATGCATGCTCATGGGTTTCACTCAATTACAACTCAAAGTTTTACAAAGGTGGACTTTTCGCTCTACAAAGCACAGGTTATATAACCACCTTGTGAGATGAATGGTGATAACCTATGCTCTGCCGAATTAAAAGAACCCCCACACATACCAAAGGCAAAATGATATGCAAATGGGAGGTAAGTAAATAGTACTTGATGAGTTGATCTTTCGATTCCAGTGGACACCTGCATTTCCAGTAGATACCTGAATATATATTTTTAAAATTTGAAAAGAACCTAACACACAAGCATGAAAAAGGTAAGGGATGGGGAAAGTATATTACATATATGAAGGGGATGAGGGCTCAAATATATAAACTTTGTACTACTTCGCAGCGGAGCTCCTTGAGAAGGTTTGGTTGAAGACTGCAAAAAGCTGACAAGTAAGACACAAAAAGTCAAAAGCAAGACTGCAGACACCATTTTATAGATCAAACATGTCATGAAAGCAGGAGCTTACCAACGAGTACAACAAGGCGGAAGGGGTCAGGTGGCATGCGTTGGTACTGGATCACTTCCTCATAGGTGGGTGGCTCAAGTGTCTCATACTCGTGGCAGCGCTTAATGTCAAACATCGACTTTAACACCCGCCGGTTTCGTAAACTCTGGCGGAAGCTCCGTCGCAGCCCCGCTGAGGTTGAGGGAGAAACAGTTGGATTAGAAAGTTAATAAAACGAGATAAGGACAATTGACGGAAGTTTGGGGAAAATAAAAAGTGGAAAATAAGTTCTTCCAGTGAGAGCTTAGAAAAAAAAAAGGCAGACAGGTGGTAGGTGAATGTGTTGTAATGGACGCAAGTAAAAGATGAAGTGAAAATTCAACCAAGACCAAGTTAAATATTCTGTAACTACCTCTAGTCTAAATTTTACACAAACTTCAAATAGAACATTAGGATTTCACTTTTTGACCTTTCCCATTTCAGATTTCAGATTCCATGGAAACATTAAATAAACATCCAAAACCCAGCCCAAATAACATCATTTCCTTTATAGGAATTGAGCTTAACCTCTTTAATTTAGAAAAACTCACATAATGCAGTTATCTTGGCCAATCAGGCTTGGCCATGTGATCGAAGGATCGATAATTCTAAGTAACTTGTACACAGAGCATTGTATACACATGTGCATGTATGAACTGATGACACCTTGATGCGGTAATGACCAGAGGATTGTGTAGGTATTTTGTAACAAAAACGCATGCTTGCACTTGTATCTGTAAACGTACAACATTCACAACAAGTCCAGTATCGTTTCCATCGCCCCAATAATGGACAGTCCTTGCCTGCAAGTTCTAGCTTCACAGTCGTAAATAAATACATGGTGGTTCTGGACCACCAAGCCATAGACGATCTAGCCATCTGGCTCAGGAGAGTTCAAGGTCCGTTTGAACTCTCCTAATTTTAGCATCAACCCAGCTTGTATCAAAACAAATACCATTTGTATCCTGGTATACTGCCACATCCTTCAAAACACCAGCCATGTTGTATGAGATATAGGAGTCCTGCTGAAAAATGGGTGCCTATTATTCCCTTTTATGATGAAGGTTAAAACCTAAGCATCACCTGGAATGAAAAAGTTTCAAACACCCAGATTCTGCAGTGTAAAAAAAAAAAAAGTACATCATCTACACAATTCTTCAGCAACCATACTCCAATGGGTGTGGACTTCCTTTAGATGAAAGACTCCAGAATCCCAAAGTTCATTCTCTGGTCATCTGAAAGTTCACTCTCGTCGTGTCGGCAGATCCAAGTTCAGATGGAAGGATAAGATCAAGACCGATCTTCCGAGTTTTAACATCTTACATCATGATTGAGATCACCTCGCACAAAATTGGAATGCTAGAAAGTGTAGTCTTAAGGACGGTGCTGACCTGATGGAACAGCTGCAACCGGAAGCCTACAGTCAACGAAGGAGGGAAAGGAGAAGCGCTGCACAGTACCCGACAACTTACATCTGCATAAACCTGTCAAGCCTGCTCTCAAAAATATTCAGAGCACGTATTGTCACCTGATTAGTCACATGAGGGCTGAATACAAGTGAACAGTATGAACTCCATCGTCTCAATATAGATGGATATAGAAGGCCAGTGGTGTGTGGACGCTTCCCCACATTTCAAATCGCTCTATCTCCATCATTTTCACAACTCAAAGGTTGAAAAAACCCCGTAAATTGACCCCTATAAATGTCAATAGAAAACTAGATATCAAAAGTGATAGTCAAGGATAAGCATCCCCAGCAGCCTTGATCCAATGATGGCAATATTATTTTCGGACTGCCATACGACCTTGACAGATCGTGTAAATTATGAAAATATGTCCCCATATACAACCTATCCATACAGCTCAGCATAATAAAAATCAGAGGAAAATTATTCAAGTTATGATCAAAAATGTGTTTTATGTCGTCACAATTCGAAAAAAAGCAGGTCAAGGACACTAATCAAATATCAGGTGCACAACTTCATTGCAGGTTCACTATTATGATGCAAGAACATCTTTGAAGGCCAAACGGTCTTGAAGATACCGCATTGGCAAAATTGAGTGATCACCAAAAATAAAAATAAAATAAATAAATAAAACAGCATTTTTTTTTCTTTTTTCTTTCAGACCATTTGACGTTTACCTTTAACTTGGAGGGGTGTGATGTAAAGGAAGAGCATAAATGCATCTTGCTCTAAGCTTATCCAAAGAGGGCAATTTCGTTCCGATTGGACAAACCTCAGTCGAGTTATGGTGAAGGATGTTAAACCATCTATAATTAGGCCATGACCTCAATCAGGTCAAAGTCAAAATAAGTTTATGTCAACCAACATACTTTTTATTCCCATTATTGAAACAAAATTGAATTCCGAAAATTCCAACCGGCTCCAAGATACAGCTCAGATATTGGCACAAAAAAAGGACGAAAAAAAAAAACCTAAATGGTGGTTTAGTACTACTGGGGGTCTAAGAAACTCTGGGGTACCATTATAAATGTGGGGCGCCAATTGTAAAAACAAACCCCACAACAGGTATAAGCCTCCCCCTATCCTATTGGGAGAGGCACAATAATATTTTCAAAACTTGACAAGGAAATCACGTCAACATTTTGAAATGTAATAAAACTTCAGACCGTTTAAATTGTTGCAATAGCCAGACCGTTCCGGTTGCCCCGGTTCAAATCCAGCAAGTAATCTTGAAACCACTGCGACTGTCACCCGCCCCAAAGACTACCTGCTGGATCTGCATCCGACGATCACGTTACCATACAGATTTTAGTCCCAAAAGTGGGCGAGGATCACGCCGATAGGTGAGCACGTGCCTGATCTAATAAGGCCGAGCAACCTTGATCAGGTGACGCGAGCACATCTGGCAGTGTTAACCACAACCAAATCACCTTAACAGGGATTTAAGCAAAAACAAGACAAAGCTACCAGAACAACCATAATTCACCCAGAGATCAAGTCAGGTTTATAATGTCTTTGTTGGCACACAGGGTATGGGGATACCAAAAACAAGCAATAACAATAATCATAAAGCAAGCACCTTAGTGCTCGAACCGACACACCCTCAAACAGACCAAGTGAACAAGCGGGATGACCTTAACTAACTAACTTACAAGGCCTTCAAGCATTCCATGATAGTAAATCAAGGGGAACAAGACAAAACAGAAGAGGTACTTTGTTTAACCGTAACAGGTCTCAGACAGGTCCAAAGGTCATCTGGTAGCACCATGGAGTTCACAGCTCAGCTGAAGGAATTCTTGCTCTTTTTTTGTGAACCCTACCACGAGGACCACCAGGACTACGCAAGACTGCACCCCCAAAACCCACTACTCTGAACAGGATCTCTCCCACCAAATTGGATCACGAGCACCAGCCGACAAAATTGCTAGAAAGGCTGGCTCTGTGCATCTCCTTTTATCACTGGCCTCGGAGGTGGAGCTTCTCTTCTAGGCCCACCTACAGGGCTTCTTGATCAGATGAAGGTGGACCCTCCTTCGCAGACCCTCCTACACTGCATTTTGATCCACTAGAAGCTTGTTTAGGAAAATATAGATGGCACTTCCCTTCAAAAGCCCGACCTACAGGGCTTATTGATCCAATGAAGATGGAGCAGGTTTATGATGTCTTTTGAACACTTCCTGGTCTTATATTTTGAACACTTCCTGGTCTTTTCTAGAGTTTCGTGATCTTAGCCGTGTTCAACTGGCCTGTGGCCTCTTCGGATGGAACATAAAAGACAGATTTGGGGAAAGAATCAACGAACAAAGCAAAAGCATGGTGGATGCAGAAACAAACATGATGTTGGGGGTTGGGGGGAGGTTGGGGGGTGGGGGGGTGGGGGAGGGAGGGGGGAATCATGTCTTTTTATCAAGTGCACAACACATTCCTATTGCACCAATAGTACAGTATGCTTACTCTGAACAAATACTCAGAAATAACTAGGAGCCATGTGCACAACAATATAAGTAGGAGGAGAGAGCACAGTGATGTATGCAATACTGATTTGATAAACAAAAAAGTAAAACAACATGTATATCATTATCCTATATAACCAAGTAAAAAAAAAAAAAAAAAATGCAAAAGGATGTCGGGATAACAATGCCAAAAAGGTATGTAAACAAGGTAGCGATAGTAGCATGCAAATATACAAAGTGTATCCCTACATTTGTTTTTATTGTATTTGTGATGCAATCAACCTGTATGTCAAGGAATATAGCTGATTTTCACGAGTCACAAGTCATACACATACTTTGGCTTCAGAAAGTATTCCACCGCTTGACTATAGCCTAAATTTAAAATTAATTAAATTTAGATTTTTTGGCACTGATCTACACATTATACGCCATCATGTCAATGTGGAAATTTCTTAAAGAAATTATTACAAAATAAATGAAAATGAAAAGATTAAATATCGTCAGTCAATAAATATTCAACTCCTTTGCCATAACACCCCAAATTGAGATCAGGTGCATCCAAATTCCTTTGATCATCCTTGAAATGTATCTACAACTTGATTGAAGTCCACCTGTAGCCAAATCAATTGATCAGACATGATTTAGAAAGAAACACCTTTCTATACAAGGTCCCACAGTTGACATAGCATGTCAGAGCAGAAACTCGACCACAAAGTCCAAGGAACTGTCTGGAGAACTCCAAAATAGAATTGTGAGAAGGAATAGATCTGGGGAAGGTTATAAAAACAATTTATAGTGTTGAAAGTTCCCAAGAGCACCGTGAGCTCAATCGTTAGGAAATGAAAAGAATATGGAACTACCCAGACTCTTCCTAGAGCCGACCATCTGACACCAAACTGAGCAACCAAGCAAGAAGGACCTTGGTCAGGGAGGTGACCAATACCCCAATGACCACTCTGACAGAGCTACAGAATTCCTTGGCCAAAGGAAGGACAACAGTCTCTGCAGCACTTCACAAATCTAGGCTTTATGAAAGAGAAGTCAGACGGAAGGTATCCCTGAGAAAAAGGCACATGACAGCACGCCTAGAGTTTGCAAAAATGCACGTGAAAGACTCAAGAGCATGAGGCAAAAGATTCTGTGGTCTGATGACTAAACTTGAACTCTTTGGCCTCAATGCAAAGCGCTACGTCTGGTGGAAACAGAGCACAGCTGATCACCCATCTAACACCATCCCAACCGTGAAGCATGGTGGTGGCAGCATCATGTTATGGGGATGATTTTCAGCGGCAGGGACTGGGAGACTTGTAAGGTTAGAGAGAACAATGAATGGAGCCAAAGTACATTCCAACAGGACAATGACTCCAAGCATACAGCCAAAGCAACACTGGAATGGCTTCAGAACAAGAATGTGAAAGTCCTCAAGTGGCCCAGCCAAAGCTCAGACTTAAATCCCATTGAGAATTTGTGGAAAGACTTGAAGATTGCCGTTCCCAAACGCTCCTCATCCAACTTGACAGAGCTTGAGCAAATCTGCAAGGAAAAATGGGAGAAACTCCCAAAATACAGATGTGCAAAGCTGATAAAGACGTACAGAAGACTTGAAGCTACTCGAAGCTACAAAGGCACTTCTACAAAGTATTGACTCAGGGGGTTGAATACTTGTGAAAATTAGATATTTCTGTATTTCATTTTAAATTATTTTGTAAAAATTTCTGAAAACAAAATTCCACTTTGACATTATGCTGTACGTGTAGATCAGTGACAAAAAAAATGATAAATTGCAATTTCATCCATTTTAAATTCAGGCTGTAATACTACAAAATGTGAAAAAAAATCAAGGGGTTTGAATACTTTCTGAAGGCACTGTATACCAAGCTGGTTGTTACCACATGCACGCAAAGCGAGGAGCAGAGTTAAGAAATTGGTTAATGCCTGTCCATAAGTTTGTCTGCCTGTCTGTCTGTCCACAAACGTCAGTTTACAACTTAACTTGAATTGAATGTTATATTTTGAACACAAATCAGAAAACGAACTTGCCGTTTAACATCACTTTGATTCTGAATTCATCCAGATTGCACATACACAGAGGAGTGAGATGTTTTTCTTAATCTGACAGCCTGTTTGGCAGTGAAACAAATTTGAAATCATTGCAAACTAGAAACTTGCCGTTTTTAAGAACTTCAAAGGACACAAAAACAGGCACGAATAACTAATGGGCCTGTTAGGGTGATGTAATAGACATTGGGTAAAACGTATTATCCCACAAATTTTTGATACCACTTTTACAATCTTTACTTTATTTAAACCTAAATATATACTTGGAACACTTTGCAACACAAATCACTTCTCAGAACCTCCAGTTTGGCAGTACTTGGACATGTTCTATAGGGTGGTGTATAAAGGTGGTTGGTGTACGAAACTGCTTCAATAGTGCTAAACTTCTAGAATTTTTTGAACGATTGTTAAAATCATCATCTTATTTAAATTGAAGTACTGCATATACTTGAACACTGCATGGGGTACCGTGTTCAATGAACTCTAGTTGTCTACTTGTAATTGGCTTGCTGCCACATGCACTGCTAAAGCCTGACTGCACACAGGCTTTTATAACATAAAAAAAAAAAAACACCATTAGAGGCCATTTTTCCCCACAAGCGGGGGTTGGCCTTTTTCGGGGACTGTGGTTGTTGTTGTTTTTTGGTCCCCTTTTTGAAGCAATGTTTTACGGCCGGATGCCCTTCCTGCCGCCAACCCTTTTTGTCGCCTTTTTACGACAAACAGGGAATTACCAGTGAACTGGTACTCAATTTGCCGACCTCGGAAGGATGACAGGCTGAGTCAACCCCCCTGGCGTTAATTCAGCGATCGACCGGGATTCGAACCCAGGATCCTAGGATCCTAGGATCCTAAGCTGGCACCCTAGCCGCTAGCCCAACACCAGGCTTTTATAACATAGCAGATGTAAAATTGCTAACGGCTGGGAACTTACCAGATTACTGGCATGCTGAGCTGACGACAAAGGCTAACAAGAAAGAGCAATCAGAGAGCGCAGACCCTTGCCAGGATGGGTTTTGTGTGGTGTAATTTTTGGGGTGTTTCTGAGCTGCTGTGTTTGTGTGGTTTATTGACAATGTAGATTTATGTTCAATCCAATACGGCTGCCAAAACACGTGACTGATGACGTCATCAATTTAATTCTCCAATGTCATTTTTGTGAAGATCATGCTCAAGAAATTTCAAACTGACAGGATAAAGTGTTCTACTTGTGTAATTATGATGTCATAATGAAGGCACCAATGACATCATCATGAATATATTGTTGCGAATATGGAATTTGGCCTCCATATCCGCTTGTAAATATTCCCCTATTTTCTCCAATACTCCCCAACTTTCCCTAATCCCCCATTCCCTAGTCCCATTGCATGTAAACAACAATCAGTAGAGCCGACCTTCCCCTTATTCCCCCATTAAATGTCGTGCCCAGGTCCACCGCACCACACGTAGACAACTTTCGGACATCTTGCTAGTTATTCTTAGTCTATGTCAGTTAAGGCCTCGTTTCCATTAATTATGACTCTTCGTTGCACCAGAATGTGATTATATGGCATCAGTAGTGAGTTTAGGACCTTTCCCATACCTCCTTCCATCTTCTTCCCCAACAATTACAACAACAACAGAGGAGATGGCGGCGGCGCGGGGGAGGATGCGTCCTCACACCGGCTCGATTAGCGCCATTGACCACGCGCTCCACGGGGTTACCACGGAGGGGCTGGCTGTCAGCTCCTCCTCAAGGGCGGAGCCTGGTAACCCCCCGCACCCAATCAGAAGGGCGGACCGATTCCATCTGGGGCGGCGCTAACGAGCCGAGGGCGTGTCACTCCCCGCCGGATATACGCGGCCCCGCGCCGGATGTGACGTCAGATGCGCCCCGCCTGAGAAAGAACGTTGCCTGCGATCGCTGAGAGGAAGAGAACCCGCCTGTGAAAGAACGTTACCTCCGAGCGCTGTGACCTCCCCGCATCGTTGGACCGGACCGAACCGTGTTGATTCTGCCCCGAGCCCAGGTGCACCTGGAGCCACCGATACCTGCCTTTCCCTGCCATCAACCCCCGTGTGAGTCAGCCGTTGTCCCGTTTACCTGTCGTCTGTCCGGGGTTAAGATAAGCCTGTGTCTAAGTGCCCATCTTTTCTGTGCTTTACCTCTAGCCCCTGTAATCTAACCTTTTCCGTACGAATATAATTGAGAATCGAAACATTAGTGTCTGTCATTATAATCCAGCCGTGTGTCTTCTTTTTCCTTATTGAGCCAGCGTGGCGCGGCTTCGTCAACGTTCGAGTACAATCGGGTAATTTGTGCGGACACGACGGCCATTCCGCTCGGCCCACCTTAACATCAAAGTCGTGTCTGTAACAATATATTGTTCCCCATTGGGAGTACTTGCCAATAAGACATGTTTCAATGTAGTCCATGGAGCAGTTTCGGAGATATAGAGGTGCAAAAGTTTTCGGTTTTTCCCAAGATGGTGCCAGTACCACGTGACCGATGACATCATAATTATCATTAAAAATTCTACAGAAGTAAGCGCTCCTATCGTGAAAATTTCCTGTCAATAAGACCAACAGTTGCAGAGAAAATCATGCTCATCCTGTGTGGACAAACAGACAGACAAACTGACCCAAATGCAATACCCTCTTCCTCTGGCGAGTGCAACTAGAATGGCACTCTGTAGAAAGCATACCTCCACCAGGCTAAACAGTTCATGTTTTCTATCCCACCTACAGGCTGGATCTGAATACGTACATGAACCAAAATCTAATCAGCTTGTTATTGACATCTAATCAACTCATCCATCTAGTTTTGTCATAATCGGTACACAACTTTTTTTAAATATCATGCTCTAATATATTGTTTTTGTCCCCATCTCTCAACGAAGAAGAATCACTTTAAAAAAACAAATCGTATTCGGATTCAGATCTTCACCAAAATATAATCGATTCGTCCTCGTCACACACCTAACCTGTCCACCAAGTTTCATCCGAATCCCTCCATAACTTGAGATATCGTGCTATATAGTGATTTTGGCCCTATCTCTCAATGGTGAAGAATTACCAAAAAATTATAGTATCTGGATCAGAATCTTCACCAAAACCTAATCATTTCGTCCTTGTTGCACATCCAAACTGTCCACCAAATTTAGTCCGAATCCTTCCATAACTTTTTGAGACATCCTGCTCATTGACAGAGAGACAAAAACAAACAGACGGGGATGAAAACATAACCTCGATCCATCTTAGGTGGCAGAAGTAAATATAAAAACATTATTCAGGAATAATGAGGCTGATGAAATGTTCAACAGATACCAATACAACATTTGACTGTGGTCTTTAAGCGTACTAACATCGTGAGGTAAGAGTGGCATCTGGTGGTGACCTGCCAAAATATCTATCACAGCCAATTGTTGAAATATAGAATCAAAATAACGGACAGTAAAAAATAAACATAGGCGCAATATTCCTGGCACTCACCTGGTAGAATAAACCGTATACTGCACTGACTAAAGGTATTTTAAACCAATTTCAATGGTTGCTAGAAGACAGGGCAGCATGTCGAATCATACTAACATAATCATAAGACTTTAAACATACTAACATAATCATAAGTGTACCTCACCTCCTCAGAACCCAATTTTTCCAATGCCTTGAACAAACATTGATACATCATGGATGATGAAGGTTGTGGTGAAGTTTCATCAAAATTGTGTGTGTAGGTTCTGCCAAAAGATCTGCCAGCAAATAAAGATATCAAAACAAAACCAATGCCAAAATTTCAAGATCTGCCAACAACCCTCTTCTGGTGAAATTGCCAAAATCAAGACTCTCTGCTCACCTTCACTCTTTCATTCCTCTTTAATCTTTGAACAAACTCCCTCACTCTCTTCAATCTCACTCCTCCCTCCATGTCTTTAAAACAGCTGTTCACCTCTTGTCTTCCCCCATCAAAACCTTGATCTTTTCTACCCCCGTTAATTCACCCCAGATCCACTTTATTGAAATACCAACTTATTTCCTCGAAGTCCTAGCAGTGTCCATGTGTTTTATACCTCTTCTGCCCCCCCCCCCCTTTCCATGCATCCTCCCCCCAAACGCTCTCCCTACCACAGATCTCCCAATGTCCCTGTTCTCTGCTGTTGTACTTGTGTGCTTCCCTCTCTCTCCCCATCTTGTCTCCCGCTCCCTTTATTGTATGTTTTGTGTGTCCATTTGTTTTTGTTTTTCGTGATTAATGTTGGCTATTACATGAGGCTCGATCTTGTATACAAAAGAAAAAGAAGAAAAAAAAGGTTCTGAGAAGAAAGCAAATACCTATTTTGGGGGGCAACCCCCTACTCCCCCTCCCCCCATAAACCACCTTAGACCCCGATTTTTTAAATGCCAGGAACAAACTTTGGTACAACACAGATGATTAAGGTTGTGGTCAAGTTTCATCAGAATTGCATGTGTAGTTTCTGAGAAGAAAGCAAATACCTATTTTGGGGGGCAAACACCCCTCCCCCCAACCCCAAAGGGGCAGATTTTTTTTTTAATGCCGTGAGCAAACGTTGGTACATCTTGGGTGGTGAAGGTTGTGATCGAGTTTCATTGAAATTGTGCGTGTAGTTTCAGAGGAAAAAGCAAATATCTATTTTGGGGGGGGTCAAACCTGGATCCACTTTGTCCCCGGTAAACACCCTTAGACCCCGATTTTTCAAAATGCCGTGAACAAACTTTAGTCACAACACAACAAATATCATTTGTGCCAAGTTTGGTCACAATCCCTTCAGTGGTTTCGGAGATGAAGCTGCAAGTGTTTACGGACGGACTGACGGACGGAGGACGCGCCATCGCATAAGCTCCCCTGTACTTAGTTCCAGGTGAGCTAAAAATGAACACAAATTCTTAAAATCTCGTCCTCAAGGGTTGTAAAAAAAGACATTTTGAAAGATTTCAAGAAATTTCATTTTTTCTTGATCATGTCCACTCTTTCATGGAATCACCCCTTTGTGATAATGCAAAATTATTCTGCCACAGTACTTCCAGAACCAGTATTGGCACTGCCTCCAACTATGTGGGCCATGGTAAAATTAAAATGCCAGAATGAAACTATGTAGGCGAGCTATCCTGGTCAAATTACAAATTCTCGCTCTAACCTAGAAGGGGAACTGCATCAGCAGCACCGTAGCGCCCTCCCTGCCCCATTCCCAAAGCAAATTAAGCCAACCACAACCATGTCCAGCATACAAAAGAAGCAGCAGCAAATATGCTTGCACCGCAAACTGGGGAAATTCAACGGGATCCATTGACGAAAATCCCATTTCCTTCCTCAGTGCTATTCAATGTGTCAATGTAAACATGGCAAGCAAGGTCATGAAAGTCTGCGAAAGCAAGTAATCCATTCCCTGCCAATGGAGAGAAAAAAAATAAACAAGACCGAGTTGGAGATGGTTTTGGGTGGCAAACACATTCATCAAAATCTAGCTTTCGTCACACATCGTTGTTGACAAATGTACGTAAAAAGATGCAGCGTGCATGGGTCCAGAAAATGCACGTAATGTAAATGGAACCTACATGTAATGAAGGCAACGTCAAAATTAGCTATGCAAACCAACAAATGGAGACACGCAAGCTAAATGGCAATGCTCTCACCAATGTATACTTCACTGTCAGAGCCAGGTTCTTCTTCAAAATTGTAAGGGCCAAAGGTCATTGCCAGAGGAAGAGGAGACAGGGTAAAAGGTCAGACAGCAGCTCTAGTCCAAGGCAATGGAACAAAGTCAGCGATGACAAACGAGGCTACTCAGAACATCAAGTTTGAGATAGAAGGTCGAACAAAACAACAACAAAAGTATGAACATGGACAACAATAAATTGGGCACACCAAAAACGATTACATCAAGCAACGAGCGGCGCTGCTGAGAGGTCCAGCAAGATAGCCGAGGTCTCAAAGAAAGAATTTACTACTCTCAACTCTTCTTTATTCACGTGCAACCAAAAAGGTATTCGCTCAGGTATATAGTATCACTTATTCAGGGAAGTCTATTTATTACATATGCATCTCGATTTTGGGTGTTGTAGCCGGATTTGTTTTGGGATGGGGGGTGGGGAGGGGGGAGAGGGAGGGGTTAAAGGATGGCGCAGAGTTATGCACACTCATCTCAAAGCTGCCCAGCCTGGGTTTGAATCCCAACCCAGCTATAAATAAAACTATCATCTCGGTGTCTCAGAAGCAGGGTGTGAGCCGCCCCTCGGGTGGATGTTAAACTGCTGTCCCATCTGTCGGCATTAGTTGGTGGAAGTTAAGAAAAATCCCGACAGTGTCCTTCACAAAGAGTAGGCGAGCTATCACCAGCAACATGGACAATTCCCAAATTCCTGCACTAACCACTGTTGGGAGAGGGATGGAAAACTGCCCAGCATGACCCAGGCCTGGAAACTGCTTCGGCCCAACCAGCGTACCAACACAGAGTATGGTACATCGGATTGGGATTCTAGCAAGTTTTCCAACTATCTGGGGCAGTAGATTTACAACACCTGCATTGCATGGAGGGGAGGTAATAAAATGTGAAAAAGAAGGGAATTAGGAAGATAAAGAGCAATGGAAGTCGAAATAAAGATCGTTTGGAGGGAGATCAGGGTAAGGGTCAAAGTGGGATCAATGAGCAATATGGGGTGAGTATAAGGGGGGGGGGGGGGGGGGGGGGGGAATTTCACCATATTTGCTTGCATATTACTAAATAAATGATCCCCTTTCCATTTTGTTTGTTCATTGGTCCAAGAGGAAGCCTACTGATTGGTGTATCAGTCAAAATGAGTTGCACCTATTAAAGAGGTCCTGTATACTTTGCCTTCAGAGAGTTTTCACACCCTTTGACTTTTTTCACATTTTCTTTGTTACAGTCTGAATTAAAAATGGATTAAATTGAGATTTTTTTTGTCACTGATCTACACATATTACTCCATAATGTCAAAGTGGAATAATTTTTTTTGGAAATGTTTACAATTTTTATTTTTTTCAATTAAAAATGAAAAGCTGAAATGTCTTGAGTCAATAGGTACAGGGTGTTTCAAAACAAAAGTGGACCATTTGAGCAGCCTGATATTCTGTCATTTATAATGCTATATCCTTCTCTCTTGCAGGTTATGGTGGTGTATGCCATTTCTAACAAGTAGTCAGTATGGCCCTATGTCAACGATCGTGTTCACAGTGGAACAAAAAGCAAAAGAAAAGTAAAACAAAAAGACAAAATCCTACGTGCAGGTGCGCCGACAATACTGTCAGTATTACAATGTTCACACCCATAATGGACCTTCCAATGGGAGCACTCAGCAGTTTGTGGAGCACTTCCAAACACATGGAAGCATGAAAAATCAAAATATAGGCAACAGTCGTTGCCCACCAAGTGTTACCAAGGACAAAGGGAACATTGATCTTGTGAGAGATTCTGCTATGGAAAGTCCTTAGAAATCCCACCGTGCATTGAATGCCAGATGGGGTATGCTGGTACTGTATTGGTTTAGGACGCCAATGGTAAGCCGGTGACGGTAAATGGTGAGCGGCACCATGAGGTCTTACGCCGATTCCACGCTGATCTCGCTCAACTACTGTCTCGAAAACAACTCAGACTTGCATGGTTCATGCAGGGCGGTGCCCCACCGCAAGCTGCAGGTGAAACCATCGACTTGGCTCCACCGGCTGTTTGGAAATCATGTCATCAGCCTGGGCACAGCGCATGTGTGGGCGCCCCACAGCCCGGATTTTAATCCATTAGATTTTTTATTTTGGGATGCTGCCAAAGGCCAAGTTTATGCCAACAAACCTCAAAGCATGGCTATCCTGAAACATGAGGTGGAGGACTACCATCAGGCAACCACTCCAGCCACTTGCAGATGAGTTGTGGAGAATTTTGGAGTCAGGATCAAAGCCTGTTTGAACAGATTCCAAGCACACATTGAAAATGTCAATTACAACCAGGATAATGAGCGATTTGAAAATAGCATGGTGCATGTTTTCCATTAATATATCACTGAACTTGCTATTTTTCGTAATTTTTCCACAATAAAATGTTCAAATAGTCCACATTTTTGAAACACCCTGTAATCAACCCCTTTGCAATGACACTCCAAATTGAGCTCAGGTGCATCCAATTTCCTTTCATCATCTGAGATGTGTCTAGAACTTAATTGTAGTCCACCTGTGGCCAATTCAATTGATTAGACATGATTTAGAAACAAACACACCTTTCTATACAAGGTCCACAGTTGACAGTGCATGTCATTGAAGAAACTCTAATATGAAGTCCAAGGAACTGTTCGGAGAACTCCGAGATAGAATTGCGAGGAGGCATAGATCTGGAGAAGGGTATAAAAAAAATTCTAGAGTGTTGAAGGTTTCCAAGGGCACAGTGGAAATGGAAAGAATTTGGAACAACCCAGACTCTTCCGAGAGCTGGCCGTCCAAACAAACTCAGCAATCAGGCAAGAAGAACCTTGGTCAGTGAGGTGACCAAGAACCCAATGACCACTCTGACAGAACTACAGAGTTCTTTGGCCAATATGGGAGAACCTTCCGGAAGGACACCAGTCTCTGCAGCTCTTCCCAAATCTAGGCT
Organism: Myxine glutinosa; assembly: GCF_964187855.1. Lineage (NCBI taxonomy): Eukaryota > Metazoa > Chordata > Myxini > Myxiniformes > Myxinidae > Myxine > Myxine glutinosa. The sequence continues at coordinate 4,613,930 of NC_136270.1, forward strand.
TTACGAGAGTGGCCAGACAGAAGCCACTCCTGAGAAAAAGGCAGCACATGAAAGACTCAGAGCATGAGGCAAAAGATTATGTGGTCTAATGAGACGAAACTTGAACTATTTGGCCTGAATGCAAAGTGCTACGTCTGGCAGAAACCGAGCACAGCCCATCACCACCCATCCCAACCGTAAAGCATAGTGATGACAGCACCATGCTATGGGGGTGCTTTTCAGCAGCATTGACTGGGAGACTTGTAAGGATAGAGGGAACAATTAATGGAACCAAATACATGCAGATCCTTGAGGAGAATCTGCTTCAGAGTGCAAAAGACCTCAGATTGTGGCGAAGATTTACATTCCAACAGGACAATAACCCCAAGCATACAGCCAAAGCAACACTGGAATGGCTTCAGAACAAGAACGTGAAAGTCCTCGAGTGGCCCAGCCAAAGCCCAGAATTGAATCCCATTGAGAATCTGTTTAAATACTTGAAGATCTCACAAATTTTGTCAGAACTTGTCATTTATCCATCTCAGAAACATTGCTAGATTGAGATCTTCCTTAAAGATGCCTGATGCAGAGAAGCTCATGCACAGGCTTTTGCCTTTTCCAGGCTTGATTGCTGTAATTCACTCTTTCTACCTGCCAAATCCCTTCAAAAGCTAGAATATGTTCAGAATAGTGCTGCACAGGTTTTAACCAAAACGAAGAAAATAGAGCACATCACTCCTGTGCCTGGCTTCCTTGCATTGTTTGCCAGGGAAATATTGAATAGAGTTAAAAAAAATTACTTTTGGTTTTAAGATGCTACATGGCACCAGCCCCATGTATTTGGAAAATTTAATTGGCCATTACACGCCCACACGCACTCCTAGGTCTAGCACTGCCGGTCTCCTATCTGTGCCCAGGACTCGGCTGCACACCATGGGTGATCAGGCTTTTTGCTCGGTTGCACCCCGCCTGTGGAATAAGCTCCCAGATCACCTGAAGGCATCCAATTCTATTAGAGGTTTTAAATCCAGTCTTAAAACCCACCTTTATTGCCTTGCTTTTAAGTGAACTGCTTTGCAAAAAGGACTAGTCAACGATGTTATTTCCATTGTATGTAATTTGAGTATTTTTCCCCCATTGTTATTTGTATTTTATGAAGTTTGATTATTTGTCTTCATTGATTTGTTTTTTTATGTAATTTTATTATTAATGGTGTGAACTCTACTTCAATTCTTATTACATTTTTTTTTCTTTTTTATTTGATGAAATGATTTTCCATTGTTCAGTACATTGAGATTTCTTTATATTTGAAAAGTGCTATATAAATAAACTTTATTATTATTGTTATTACTAGGGCATGCCCGTACTATATATATATCTAAAATTATATCCCCCCCCCCCCCTCTATTTACATGAAATGGTTTGGTCCAAAGCGAACGGCTTGCGAGTACGGTGACAATCCCCCCCCTCTATTTACATGAAATGGTTTGGTCCAAAGTGAACGGCTTGCGAGTACGGTGACAATCCCCCCCCTCTATTTACATGAAATGGTTTGGTCCAAAGCGAACGGCTTGCGGAGTTTGGTAAAGAAATCGCCATAACGTGCACAAACGCGCAGGAAAGCGAAAGAATCGCAAATTAGTTTTAATTAGTTTTAAAACATAGTTTAACGCCAACATAGCGGCAACATAGTTTTCCAACGTGAAATAAATGAATACGCTCTCAAATGTGCCGTCCGAGGCAGAGTCTGTTCGCCACGTTCGGCACACGTGATAGCTCGCTGCTCTCTGATTGGTTGAATCGTTTTTTGGACATAGCTCGGTAACTACTTCTCCGATTAATATGAAACCTTGAAAAGGCACATCCTCGGGTCCCCAGCAATATACCTGGCAAGTTTAAAGTATATCGGACCCGTGGTTGTCGAGAAACAGCGGTCACAGACATACAGACATACAAACATACAAACATACAAACATACACACAGAGATTACTGGAATTATAGATAGATTAAGAGTGCTATTCACCGATTTTCCCCATCCAACTTGACAGAGCTTGAGCAAATCTGCAAGGAATAATGGGAGAAACTCCCCAAATGCAGATGTGCAAAGCTGATACAGGAATACCCAAAAATATTCAAAACTGCAATCACTGCCAAAGGCACTTCTACAAAGTATTGGCTCAGGAGGTTGAACACTAATGTCAATTAGATATTTTTGTATTTCACTTTCAATCGATTTGTAAAAGTTTCTAAAAACATGTTTTCTATTTGTCATTATGGGGTATTTTGTGTAGATCGGTGACAAAAAATTAAGATTTAATCAACTTTAAATTCAGGCTGTAACACAACAAAATGTGAAAAAGTCAAAGGGTGTGAATATTTTCTGAAGGCACTGTGTTTATGCATTTTTGATCCAAACTAAATCAAGCCCGAAATAGAATCCATTTCTTTCACCTTTCATCTGGACACAAACATGTATGGAACAGACATATCAAATGCTTCTTCACCTTTGGCAAAAGCGGCAGAAGTCAACGTACTGAAAAAGTAAGTTTACATTCAGGTGGCAAGAAAAAAAAATCCAAGTCATCATCCTACAAATAAAGTAAACAAAATCATCCGTGACCCACATTCTGGCACAAATAAGTAAACGAGGCAAATCACCCAATAAGACTCGCAAAACATACTGCTAATGCATTGTGCACATACCTGGATTTTCATCCTCTTTAGTATAGGCAAGGCAATAAAAGAAAAAACCAAAACCATTTAGATATCAAAATAGAAATATATTATACAGTAATAATAAAAGTGCGGAGATTAAAGAAACAGACAAGTGCACACCTACCACTATGCACTGGTTCTTCGGCTATGCAGCAAGAAAAAAAGAAAGAAAAAAAAAAACAGAGTAGGAGAGGCAAATTAAGACGTCGTGGGATGCCATTTGGACATTCCACACAAACGAGGTTCACAGAGGAAATACCACCGAAAGAATCAAAATGAGTGTGCATGAGTAGTGGAGGCAGAGTGGTCTGTGCACAGCTTACACAGTCGAGATTTGTTTTTCTTCTGTGATGGCAGGGGTGAGGTGGTATATTTGATAGCCAGTCGCCTAAGGAAGATAAACCCCCTCAGTGTCAGCGTCACTTTAAGCATAAATGTGTTTGCATTTCTATCCCGTTCACCTTCCACACACAAATCCAAAGCAAACCGCTTAGTCTCTGAACAGTTTCAACCTTTGACAATCGATGTCACCACAATAGAGCTTCTTTCCCAAAAGCATGCTATGTGACCAAGAATCATTTAAAGTTCACAATGTCTTTAAGCATATATACTGCACATGCATTGTTGTCGAGGGCTTCATGGATGGCTTTAATATTTTAAAAGTATAAAGTACAATTTGACATACATGCATCAATACATATGCCCACCAGCCACATTAGATGTGAACCCACTGTTAATTTGATCTCAATTGAAGGTCACATGAAAGATGAGAGAGAGATTGGGGGGAAGGGATTTTTTTTTTTTTTTTTTTTGTATACAAACTTTGCTGCATCACGGGTGATGAACGTTGTGGTTAAGTTTCGTCAAAACCGTGTGTGTAGTTTCTGAGAAGAAAGCAAATATCTATTTGGGGGGGGGGGGGGGGGTCCCTGCATCCACTTTGACCCCAGGTAAACCCCCTTAGACGCCGATATTTTTAATGCCGTGAACAAACTTTATTCATAACATACCAAATATCATTTTAACCAAGTTTGGTCACAATCCCATCAGCAGTTTCAGAGAAGAAGTTGCACGTGTTTGCAGACGAACAGACTGACGGACAGATGACGCACCATCCCATAAGCTCCCCGGAACAACGTTCCAGGTGAATTTTAAAAAAAAGTCACAGCCCGGACAGACAGACAGAGACAGGTCACACACAAAAGCGATTGCAAAACCCCGTCAAAACGCCCCTCAAGTGTAATTAAGAAACGATGTCATGAGGAAGGAGCACACCTTTCCATGTAAAGCTTGGATGGAATGAGGCCTGCTCGTACCAGGTTTCCACCAGTGTGTCGGGCCTGCCACCAGGCAACATCATCTTGACTCACCACCTGCAGCACATCTCCACGGGAGAACGCCAAGCCAGCCTCACGGCAAGGGATGGCAGGGTCTTCAGAGGGTTGGTAGTCAAATAGAGCATGCAGGAAAAGCTGCCCAGGAAAGAGGGAGTTATCGCCATATTTGACGGAGACTTAAAATGGGGAATTCTACCAAATGACAACTCAGAATATTCTGCACTGCAACATGTCGCTGCATCACGCTTGCCTTTGTTTCTCTTGGAGAGATCTCCTCTTTCAAGGCAGGAATAATCTTAAAGGTGAGTGCATTTTGTGATTGTGCCTGCAATAAAATAAAAAGGCACGTTAATGGTGGGAGCATGTGAGGGAAAAATTCAAACAGCACTAACAAGAGGTGAGCTTTACAGAATGTCAAACAAATGCAGATCCAAGGGGGCAGGGTGAGTTAGTAATAGCAAAACCCGATGATAAACCACCAACGTTTCATAGAAAACTCAGTGTTGAAGACTTCACCAGGATTTGGATAACTTCCTCTGGTTCTTTATGATCAACTCGAACCCCATTCACTTCCTTAAGCTCATCGCCCATGTGAATCAATCCTGTGGCACAGAGCATTCTTGTGATGGAACTCGCAATCGTAAAATATTAATCATATTAAACTCACACAATGAATAAATGAATGATCGTTTTAAGGCCATTTTTCCCCACTAGAGCGGGGGTTAGCCTTGCGGGCCCCATGACAATCATGGTTCCCTGTTTGAGGCAATGTTTTTATGGCCGGATGCCCTTCCCGACGCCAACCCTTGGTCACGCTCTTCGATGCGCAGGGATACGGTGTACCTATTCTAAATCGGGGTACACACCGTGATCATTCATCCCAGCAAGCTGGTACTCAATTTGCCGACCTCGGAACGATGACAGGCTGAGTCAACCCCCCTGGCGTTAATTCAGCGATCGACCGGATTCGAACCCAGGATTCTAGGATCCCAAGCCGGCACCCTAACCGCTAAGCCAAAACCAGGCTTAGCCAACACCAGGCTAAACTCACACAATATAATAAAAAAAATAACCACCTTTAGAGGCCATTTTTCCCCGCAAAGCGGGGGTTGGCCTTTTTCGGGAACCGTGGTTGTTGTCGTTTTCCGGTCCCCTTTTTGAAGCAATGTTTTACGGCCGGATGCCCTTCCTGACGCCAACCCTTTTTGCCGCCTTTAACGACAAACAGGGAATTACCAGTGAACTCACACAATGGCCTTCCATTTTCAGGTTGATCTCTATGGCTCATTCTTGGAGTTAGGAATGGGTGGCAAGTAGGAGGGCAGGCAAAAAGTAGGTCCAAAGAAGGGGAAGGGTTTGCAAATTGCAATTGGCCATGTTATTTTTTTTTCTAATTACACCATAGTTTAACTGTTGCATAGTTTGTAATATCAAGAGACAAACAGTAATTAAGGTGCAAAGTAATCGCTGAAGTCGCAGGTTTAATCCAACAACAAGCAGTTGAGGACATACATACCTGCTCTTACACACAAAAAATATTAACAGAGTGCTGGCATCTCCGAGCACAATTTCTGAAAAGGCCATGCTCAGCTAAATTTCTTTTAACATGCAACACATGATGTGTCATTGTGTCAAGGACAACCGACATCTTTTGGCAGGTGATGCTGCCAATGAGGTCATTGGCTTGGTTGCATAAAATTCCCTCATCCTCAAAGAAATATTCCGCTTAAGGTACACTATGATTCCTAAATGAAGGATTTCTTTGAGGGCTGTTGCATAAACAACCCTTAAGAAATCCTTAAGTCAGGATTTCCTTAAGGTTGAGGAAATCCTTAGGAGCCGTTGCCATGCCAGGCAACCATTCGGATTGGGGATAGTAAGAGGTGTCCGAAAGCAAGAAGGCAGCGTAGTGACGCTTGTGACTATTTCAAATGACGCTTGTTACCTCTACCACCAAAGGTGGATGGAGATTATGTTTTCACCCCTGTGTCTGTTTGACTGTGTCTGTCCGCTTGTGAACAAAATATCTCAAAAAGGTTGTGGACGGATTCGGACGAAATTTGGCAAAGATGTAGCGTATGTGACAAGGACGAAATGATGAGATTTTGGTGAAGATCCAGATTCGGATCCAGCTTCTACAATTTTTTTTAAATCGATTCTTCACCATTGGGAGATAGGGAAAAAAATTATACATAGCAGGATATCTCAAAAAGTTATGGACAGATTTGGACGAAACTTGTTGGACAAGTTGTGTTTGTGACAAGGAAGAACCAATTCCATTTTGGTGATGATTTGGATCTGGATCCAGCTTGTAGAATTTTTAGTGATTATTCACCATTGAGTTATATGGCCAACCAGGTGGAGGTATGCTCTCGACTGAATGCCGTTCTAGATAGAGAGATATGTATATATATATATATATATATATATATATATATATATATATATATATATATATATATATATATATACATATATATACATATATATACATATATATACATATATACATATATATACATATATATATATATATATATATATATATACATATACATATATATATACATATATATATACATATACATATATACATATACATATATATATACATATATATATACATATACATATATACATATACATATATATATACATATATATATACATATACATATATATATACATATACATATATATATATATATATATATATATATATATATATATATATATATATATATATATATATATATATATATATATACTGAAACGCAAAATAAACTTACCACCTTTGAAACCTTTAAATATCAACAATAACACTGCGTGTAGTAAATGTGTGAACGTATTTGTGGACAATAGTGTCCTCACTGTCAGACAAAACGGTCACGGATGGTCACTTGAACCTTCAATGGTCACTTCATAGCACAGCTGTTGAACAGCCGTTTTGACTGTCAGTGATTAGCCAAGGGGTACGGGATGATTTTAATGAGCTGCACGTGATGTCTTGATATTGGCTTTAAAAAGGCCAGTGCAAAATGGGCATTTAAATCAACATGCCACGATTGTCAAGGGATCAACGGCAGCGTGCCCTGGGCATGCTGCAAGGCGGATAAAGCCAATATCAAGACATCACGTGCAGCTCATTAAAATCATCCCCTACCCCTTGGCTAATCACTGACAGTCAAAACGGCTGTTCAACAGCTGTGCTATGAAGTGACCATTGAAGGTTCAAGTGACCATCCGTGACCGTTTTGTCTGACAGCGAGGACACTATTGTCCACAAATAAGTTCACACATTTACTACACGCAGTGTTATTGTTGATATTTAAAGGTTTCAAAGGTGGTAAGTTTCTTTTGCGTTTCAGAATATATATATATATATATATATATATATATATATATATATATATATATATATACATATATATATATATATATATTGTTGCGGATATGGGATTTGCATCCATCCATATCCGCTTGTAAATATTCCCCTATTTCCTCAATACTTCCCAACTCTCCCCAATCCCCCATTCCCTAGTCCCATTTTCTGTAAACAACACTCTGTAGACCCGACCTCCCCCTATTTCCCCCATTAAATGTCGCATCCAGGTCCACCGCATCTCAGGTAGACAACTATAGGACATCTTGCTAGTTATTCTTAGTCTGTCAGTTAAGGATTCGTTTCCATTAATTCTGACCCTTCGTTGCACCAGAATGTGATTGTATGGCACCGTTAGGAAGTTTAGGACCTCCCAATACCTCCCCGCAGCTCTTCCTCACAGTTCTCTTCAGCAGCAACAACAACAACAACAACAACAACGAGCGCAGGGAGTGCGCGTCCTCACTCCGGCTTGGTTGGTAGGAGTGGTGGGAGGGCACCAGGCCTTCCCAACGAGCCGCCATCAGACATGTGCTCGACGGGGATACCCAACAGGGGTAGAACATGGCTCCCTGTCGGCTCCTCGTCAAGGGCGGAGCCCGGTAACCCCCGCACCCAATGGAAGCGGCGGACCGGCCCCAGTTGGGGCGGAACCAACCAGCCGAGGGCGTGTCACTCCCCGTTGAGCATGCGCAGTAGAGAGAGAGGTGACGTCAGATGCGCGCTGAGCTTGAAGAAAGAAAGACGTACCCTCCGAGCGCTGTGAGACCTCCCTGCATCTTTGGACCGTGCTTTATCCTGTCCCCGAGCCAAGGTGCACCTTGTGCCATCGACCTACCTGTCCATTCCTGCCATCAATCCCTGTGTGAGTCTACCTTGTCCGTTTGTCCGTGGTCTGTCTGGGTATAAATAAGACTGTATTTAAGTGCCCATCTCTTCTGTGTCTTTACCTCACTCTACCTTGTAATCTACCCCTTTTCTCCACCACTGTAATTACACCCTCCTCCGGAGGTCTTGAGAACTGTACCCCCCTTGCGTCGTTTCATCTTTCCCAGTCGTCGTGTCCTTTCTATCATTGATTTAGCATAGCGCGATTTGGCCAACGTTAGAATCGGGTGTAGCTTGTTAATGGTTCGAACTACGGGTTACTAAACCCGCTCGGTAACCTAAAACCATAGCTCGAACGGCCGTCTCTTCCCTGTCTCACGACCGAGCGTTGCACTCAGGTCATCGGGAAGGCCATTCCGACTTTCTGGCCCGAATACCCTGGCGGCGCTGCGGGTGGGAGGGAACGTTGGGACGACCAGGAACGGAGAGTGGTTAATAGAAGGAACGGCGGGTTAATCTCCGCAGGGCAACGAGGGAAGCCCTCTCCGGTTCCGTAACAATATATATATATATATATATATATATATATATATATATATATATATATATATATATATATATATATATATATATATATACTGTATATATATATATACTGTATATATATATAAATATATATATATATATATATATATATAGTGTTGCGGTTTTGAGTTTGTACAGTGAGTATAATAAAGGTTAAAATTTCACCCTCATAGTTAGTCACACAAGCAACATGTAGCCTCGCGATAGTATAGTTATTTCTTAGTATTTGTGAGCTTAGTCCTTTTCCATTGTTAGTTCTGCGTTGAGTAGAGTCAGGAGAATAGGCCCTACTTCTACCGACTTTCCAGCTTCCCTAGCCTCATGCCCCTTTGCGCCGACTTTGGTTCATTTTGGGCGAATTAACACGAGGCAGGTCTAGGAGGGTCGGGGCGGAGCCGAATGAGGGGGTGGCAGAAACGCTGACGGTAAGCACGAGCCGCCAATCAGGGCTCAGAGGTGGTGGCGGCGGCGCTGCATCACAGGGCGTGGTAAGAAGGTTTGAGTTGGTTCCAGAAGGTTCAGGGGCGTACCTATATAACCCATCGCACAAAGCCCCCAAGAGGACTACTCGCAGAGGACTCGACTCGCAGCAGTAAAAGGACTGATGAGCAAAAGGACTAGCGCGGGAGGACTTGGGGACTTGAGGACTCTCACTGATGAGCAAAGGACTCGCACTGACTGCTGCCCAGGGAGAACTCGCGCGCACTGACCAACTTGGAGGAACCGTTGAAGAGGAGTTGTGAGCGTCAGAGAACTGTGAGAGATACGCGGGTGAAGAGAGACGCGCATAAACCGGAATATGCGCTATTATAAAGTAACACTCAGTTGAGTTGGAGGCCGATCCATATACAGTGCATTAAGTCGCGCGAGTGAGAACGGCTGTGTAATCGCCAGCTGCGCTGAGAGTCCCGCATTTGCCGTTCCACCTCATCATCTGCCTTTGTTCGGGAGACACGCTACGAGGTTCCTTCCACTGCCTGCTGCCATCTTCGCGGGACGTGCTGGGCCCGTGGAGAGCCGGACGGGGCCGTTCCTGGACGACCAAGTCGACGCGTTTGGCTGAACATCAACCCATCTGCAATTCCCTGTGTGAGTGTGACGGGCCCGACTCCGGGGGATAAGATAAGACTGATTAAGTGCTGCCCTGTGTCTCTGCGTCCCCGATCATTGTGTATACGTGTGGGAATAATTAAACCTGTGTTCTTCCTTTTTCCATTCGATCGTTCTTGTGGTTTCCTCATTGGCTAAGCGTGGTACGAATAGAACCGCTCGAATTGGGTTCTACTACTAAACTGCACGGACCACGTGGTACTCAATCCACTCGGCGTACCCAAACCACACGTGGCTCGTGCGAGGCTTGCTTCCCCGCTTCCGTGGCGGCGCAGGGAATTAGGTACGAGCGAGACTTGGTCCCGAAACCCTACTTTGCGTTTGCCCGGAAGGGACGTTTCAAGTCTCGGTTCTGTCAAGCCCAGAAAGAACAAGGGGATTAATCCCCCCCTTGGTAAGGGGAAGAAGGGCGGCGAAGAACCGCAACAATATATATATATATGTGTGTGTGTGTGTGTGTGTGTGTGTGTGTGTGTGTGTGTGTGTGTGTGTGTGTGTGTGTGTGTGTGTGTGTGTGTGTGTGTGTGTGTGTGTGTGTGTGTATATATTATATATATATATATATATATATATATATATAGTTATGTTTGTAGGAGGTAGTGATAATTTAGAACCAGGTAGATTTGCATAAATTAGCATGCTCCGTATGTCGCGATGAAGAAGAACCACCATGTAATAAGTACAGTACTTGTTTAGCCGGGATGTCATGTAAGGTGTATCTTTGTTCCCATCACGAGGGGTGGGGTCATGTTAATTAGTTGAGGGATTGTGTTAGTAAATCACCTGTGTGTCGTGGCCTCTGTAATCAATACCTTTGTTCCTTATGACAACGCACTCGACACTAGCCGAAATTTCCCATTAAACTACACCAACTAATAATAAAACACCCCGGAAATCAGGACTCGAACAATACCGCTAGCACAGCAGCCGCTACATCACCACAAGGACGGGCAGGCAGGGGGCAATGCCCAGAGGAGCCGTGATTGACAGGATTTGATTGGCACAAGCCCATGAAGGATGGGACTTGCTGATAGGAGCAGAGAAGGACTGGTAAGAAGCGACTTGCTGATTCGCGAAGCACTCCAGATGACGTCAGAGTCGGTGATAAAAGCGGACTGAGGCCTACTCCGACCAACGAATGAGAGCACTTTCCCACCAAGAACGGAGCCGCATGCAGACTGCGCGCTCCGGGCCTGGATGAGTCCTGACGAGACTCACTGGTCGAGTCGAGCTAAGTGCAATTGAATAACCAAACACGTTTATTTTCAGTTATCTTTCCCTTTGTCTGTGTACTGGATCTGTGCGTGGGGACGCCCCATTTAGGATTTTATTTACCGTGCATTATTTCTTTGTACCGGCATTTTATTTAATAAACCTGTTTATTTTTGTGCATTTTAAACCCGTTTTCGTTTGAGTTTATTTATTGCAGGTTTGAAGACTGCCGGTGGGATCGTGAAGGTAAGCTTCGCTCTCCCCTACCCCCACACATATGCTCAGCTATATTTTTTTTGACCTGAACGCCTCGGAGTAACAGCTGTCCGGCTATCCGTTCCTTGGAAAGATTTTAATTACTAGGAACGCAACATGTATATACATAAATAAATATATATATATATATATATATATATATATATATATATATATATATATATATATATATATATATTGTTACAGTTTTTAGAACTTTCACATCAAATTTAGTATTAAAATTCCTTATAAATAACCCGTGTACATTTCCCCATTAATTGAAATGAGCACCTTAGCTAGTCCATGTACAAGCACGTAGCCAACCATAGAACCTCTCGATAGTTATTCCGTTATTCTGTGTTTCAGTTAAGGCCATGTGTCCCATAGTCGATCTTACGCTGCACCAAATCAAATAAGATAGATCCCCCCTTTTCAATTGCCCAAAGCCTCCATTTCCAACTGCATTCGCCTACATTACCAACTGCATTCGCCTACATTACCAACTGCATTCGCCTACATCTCCAACTGCATTCACCCTCCATTGCCCATGTGCTCCAACTCGGAGAAGAAGGGCGTTGCCCGCCCATCGTCATCAGAAGGTGGAGCCAAGAAAGCCCTTGCCGACCAACCAAGAATGAGTGGGTTTGGCTTGAGAGGGCGGAGAAAGAAAGATCGAGCAGGATCGTGAAGGTTCCAGGGCGTGGCTATATAACCCGTTACGGGAAGCCCCCCACCGAGAGAGTTTTGAGGGAGGTGCGCTGGACCAGAGGCAGATTCTGTGGAGTGTTGAGAGAGCTTCGGAGACGCAGGAGGCGGAGGACGAATAAGAAAGCTGCCGGTGTGAAGCCGAATACGTAGAGCTGCCAGCTCCTCGCTGCCAGCCCGGAGCGGAGCTGTTTGCCGGGTTTCGCCTCGACCCCAAAAGCGTGGACTGGAGCGCGAGCTTGGAGCCGGACCTCGACGCCTACCATCTGCCTGGACTCTTCTTTCCCTTCCCATTCCATCCTTTCGTGTAAGTGTGTTCGTTCTGTCTGGGGTGTTTGATAAGTTAAGCCTGTATAAGCTTGCCCTGTGTCTTCTTCTTCTTCTTCCCTTGTACATGCCCTTCTTTTGTTTCCTCTTCGGGCTTTTTGTACGTAATTAATAAATCTTTGTTCTTCCTACCTTTTGGTTTCTTCTTTCTCATCCGATCGCTTTCGTCCCTTCTTCCAATTGATATACGTGGCACAATTCGGCCAACGCTCAGGATCGGGTTTAGTTCTCTGTTAATGGCTCGAACTCCGGGTTGCTAAAAACCGCTCGGCAACTAGTCCATCTAAAACCGTGGTTCGAGCGGGAGTCCCTTCCCTGCTTGTGTCAGGTGTCAGGAGTGGCACTCAGGTCCTTGGGACTTTTCATTGACCAATTACCCTGGCTGCTCCCGACCGGAAGGAGCGTTGGGATTTCCAGGACTCACGTCGGTCATTAACAGACAAGGGGCTAACCCCCCCTTGGTAAGGGGAAAAGGCCGACGTTGAGATCCGTAACTATATGCGTATATATATATATATATATATACACACACACATATATACACACACATATATACACACACATATATATACACACACACATATATATACACATACACACACACACACACATATATACACATACACACACACACACACATATATACACATACACACACACACACACATATATACACATACACACACACACACACATATATACACATACACACACACACATATATATACACATACACACACACACATATATATACACATACACACACACACATATATATACACATACACACACACACATATATATACACATACACACACACACATATATATATATATATATATAATATATATATATATATATATATATATATATATATATATATATATACATATATATATATATATATATATATATATATATATATATATATACTCAGAGGCAAAAGTTATTGTGACATGGAATTTTTTCATTGGTAATCTTGTGAATGAATTTTTGGATTTTGAACCAGAGAAAGAGTGTGTTAAAATGGTCGAAGAAACGCAACCAAGCAGTTGTTGTTCGAATTGCACGAAATTTGCAAGAAGCATGACATATTCGAGAAAAATGGCCAGCAATGTTCACTTTAAAAGGCCAGACAACCAGACGCTTATCATTTCCACTCAATGCAGTCTTAAGAAGTGCAGAAGTCAGAAAAACACCTCTATTCATCGTTCTGGAACAAGTTCGACATGCCACGCCTTGGGGAAAATGACAGATGGAGAGCTATAGGTGTGCTTCAGTCTGGTACCTCGCAGCGTGATGTTGCTCGTCGATTCAACGTCCATAGAAACACCATTTGGCACAGCTTCACCGAGCTGACGGTAGGACACGTGTCTACAGGTGCACAGATGAAAGTTACATCAGGCCATGTGTTCTGGAAGGGGATTGTTTTGGAGGTGGGGGGCGTTATGATCTGGGGTGGGATAACAGCTGCAGCAAGAACGCCAATGATTGTGATTGAGGGGGATCTTGAATGCTGTGAGGTACCGAGACGAGATTTTGCAAATGGCCGCTTTACCGTTTTTGCAACAGAACGGCCCTAGAGTGACGTTTCAACACAATGACGCCAGACCACATGTTGCTCGAGTTGTACAGCAGTATCTTAATCAGAACAATGTTAATGTGTTACCCTGGCCTGCAAGATCCCCTGATTTGTCACCCATTGAACACGTCTGGGATGAAATGGAGCGACGTTTACGACATCATCCGAATCCTCCAAAAACGCTGCAGGAACTCCGCCAAATCCTTCCTCGGATATGGAATGATCTTCCCAAGGACTTTTCATCGACGTTTAGTGGCCTCAATGAGGCGGAGGTGCCAGGCCTGCATCAATGCACAAGGTGGACACACTCGCTACTGACTGTGTGAACTTGCTTGTGAACCCCCTCTTGTGTTGTGGCTCATTTGCATATGCCAGGTGCACTGTTCTTATGGACTGTTGATCGTTCCCATACCTTGAAACATTTGTCTTTCCATGTAATAACATTTCATCCGTGGCAGTAAAAATTTAACACTGATTCTGTTTGTTGTTTGTGTGTCACAATAACTTTTGCCTTTGAATATATATATATATACATATATATATATATAGATACATATATATATACATATATATATATATATATATATATATATAAATATATAAAAGAAGTGAATAAAAAAAAATATATACTAAATAAAAAAGGCAATGTTGGGATGACAAACTACAGTAAAACAAAAAGGTCCCAAACAAGAAAGGGATGATGTTGGTTTTGAGAGTCGCTAACAGTATTGACATCACATAACAATCCCAAGCAGTCTTCCATGATATGTTTAATTGTGTATGGAGTGGCCTGGCAGTGGTTGCATGTGCAGTCAGTGGCGTCATTGAGTCTATGTTTGCAGTGTAAAAGTTGTCGGTGGTGTCCACAGGGAAGGCATGAAAGGTGAAGTGTTGGTTATTGTGCAGTCCAGAATTCAGGACATAAAACCACGGCACAAATAAAGCCGCGACCATTGGAAACTGGCGCTAAAACCTCGTTTGTGGGGTACAAACGTAGTCGTTTGGTCAAACTACTATCACTGGTTCACAAGTTAGTGCAGTAGCAGAATCGTTTACCTAATGGGACCTTTGCCTTTGATCTCTTGATCCCATAATGGAATCCATTTATCTTTACACCCATTCTACATTACTTGTACCAAGTTTGACTTAAATCCCTTCAGCCGTTCTTACGTTATCGCGATAAACAAAAACCTACCACAGACGAACGGACAACATGCACAGCCGGACGGAACAACACAATAACATAATGCCTTCCGGAGACTTCATCAGCGGAGGCATAAAAATACCAGTAAGGTGATATGTTATACGAGAGGTAACACAGACAAGCAAAAGCACGATTCTTACAATTATTCTCAGTCTTTACAGACACCTGTACTGCAGGTCATCTCAAAAGTGACAAATGTTACCAAATAGTATTCTCTCACACACCACACGAGCCCAAAAAGTTCTCACCACTCCTGTCAGCAGCTCCTCCCCGGCATAATACGTGCTATCACTATGGCACCTGAGACGTCATGCCGCTTAATAGTGGCTCCCTGAAGGATAGACAAAACACGTCGAGAAGCATTTCATGCAGATTACTCTTCCATTCACAAAATCTATGCACTCAAATTCCACGAACAAGTGGTATTTCAGTAACAAGCATAAAAGACTTGCCGCTCTTCGATGACGGATTTAATCAAACGACAACATGTTGCACATATCGAATGCCGTGTAACATGTAATTGTTGTTGCCACTGTTGCCATGGCTGTGGTTGTTGTGGTTGTTTGTGTGTGCCTTCTTCATATTACTTTAATATTTTTTTCTATTGCTTCAAGAAGTATTACTATATATATAATTGTTGTGTGCTCCTTTTGTGCAGTCACGTTAATTTTTCGAAAGGGTTTCCGCTGTCGTAGAATAATAATTAATAATAGGGGAAATACCCCTGGGGTGCTCACCTGGTAGAATAAAGCAGTTTCTACACCGACTATAGGTATTTTTAAACAGTATCACGATATTTTAAAACCAATTTCAATGGTTGCTAGAAGACAGGGTAGCATGTAGAATCATATTAATGTAATCATAAGACTTTAAACAAACAAAACAAAAAAAATACCCATTTTCGAGTGGGCAACCCCCTCCCCCCCCCCCCCCCCCGCCGTCCACCCCAACAACACCCCTTATTACTCCCTCAGACCCTGATTTTTCTAATGTCTGTGAACAAGCATTGGTACATCACGGGTGATGAAGGTTGTGATCAAGTTCTCATCAAAACTGTGCGAGTAGTTTCGGAGAAGACACAACCTATTTTTGGAGGTCAAGCCCCCCCCCACCCTCCCCTCCCCACACGACCCCCTCTTAAACCCAGATTTTTTTAATGTCATGAACAAACGTTGATGCAACACCAGTGGTGAAGGTTGAGCTGAAGTTGAATCGAAAATTATTGTGCGTAGTTTCGAAGAAGAAAGCAAATACCCATTTTGAGGAGTGAGGAGGGAACATCCTCTCCCACCATCTCCTCCACCTTTTTCCCTTCTGCCCCAAACTTCCCCGGACATCTACTCTTTGTCCAAGGTTGTGACCCCCTCCCTCCCCCTCCCCCAAAAAATATAAAAACCATTTACTTCCCTTTTCTCCACATGTGCTGTTGTCTAATCATGTGCGTCTTCTGTCCACATGAGCCGTCTCGCCCCGCTCCCATTATCTCCTTGCCTTCCACCTTTTGCCCTGTTCACTGTGACTCGTGTGTTGCCCTCTCGGCCCTCTTCCCCGTTGGTATTTTTGTGAATATAAGATTGTTCTATCACTGTTCTGTTTAAATATGTTAAACTTTCCCCTGCAGTGTTTTATTCAGTGTGTATATTACAACACGGCTGTTTTTCTTCCTATTTAAAAGGCTCTTTTCAATTTCCTCTTCAACTCATTCCTCTTCAAAAAAAATTCAATCTCTTATAATTCTTCCTCACTACATGCTCTAAATTCACATTCATTCCACCCCTCCTCAATCGTTTCTTAAATGGATCGCTAACTTGAAAATCACAATTTACCCAATTTGTTATAAATGTTCGTTCTTTCATTAATCATCCACTTTCTAAACTCCCCCATGCCCCTCCCCTCCAAATCTCCGCCTTACCCTCTCCTCCTAAACTCCCCTTCAAAACTCCCCCCCAACCCCTCCCTATTCAAATCTCCTCCCTACCATTCCTCTCCAATTTCCTCCCTCCTCCCCCCTCCTCCTCAAAGCTGCCTCCTCCCCACTTCGTCTCCCTTCTATCTCATACCTCCCACCCCCCCCCCAACCTTCTTCTTTTCCTCTGCCCCCCCCTCAAACAACCCTCACTGTGCCTCATCCCTTCACCTTCAAACCTTTCATCCTCCTCATCCTTCCCTTTCTTGGAACTCTTCTGTAATCTCTGACACACTAACAACTGCTCTCCCTACCTCCCCCTCTCATCCTTCATCTTACCCTACTCCTCCCCTCCCCTGTCCTGTACCCGATGCTCCCCCTCTCTCTTCATTAACGGTATGGGACCTCAAACATCCGGGGCCTTCGCTCAAACCTGACTGATCTCTCCATTCAGGTTGCTTCTGACAATCCAGAGTTGATCTGCTTAACAGAGACTTTCCTCCTTCAAGATGTCTCTGATTCCTTAATATCTCTTCCTGGTTACTCCCTCCTCCGGTATGATAGACCTGAGCCTCGGCCT